>NC_068437.1:4982500-5150674 GCF_023373465.1 Oncorhynchus keta
GTAATTCACTTCCTCAACATACTAGAGAGGTATCCATGGGACTTTTTCCTATCTGTGCACACCCCCAGGAATTCACTTCCTCAACACACTAGAGCACTATCCATATGACCTTTGCTTATTTTTATTTGACCATGCAGATGAACAGTTGCCACCCCACAATGGATTGAGCAGAACATTCACAGGGCAGACATATGAATTGAACGAGATCGAACAAAGGCCTCAGATGAGCGAGCCAGATTAATTGAATGACCCACCTGACTGGGACTGATTGAATAAGATGAATGAATTGCGCTCGAAACACATTGCGATTGCAACCTCAAACATGTTGAACAAACAAGTCAGGCGAAACTGAATCAGACAAAACAATCCAAACTCAAACAAACTGAACAAACTGGTCAGATGGACTCACCCGAACAAAACAGGTGAGTAACCCCACTCAACTGAGCCGAACAAAACAGGTGAATAACCCCTGTCACGCCCTGACCTTAGTTCCTTTTTTTTGTCTCTATTTTGGTTTGGTTGGGGTGTGAGTTGGGGTGGGCATTCTGTTGTTTTTCTATGTTTTCTTTTCTATCCGTTTGGCCTGGTATGGTTCCCAATCAGAGGCAGCTGTCTATCGTTGTCTCTGAGAACCATACTTAGGTAGCCTTTTCCCACGTGGTGTTGGTGGGTAGTTGTTTCCCGTTTTGTGTTGTGTCACCTTTCAGGACCGTTTAGAATTTCGTTTGTTTCACTTTGTTATTTTGTATTTCGTATCCACAGCTGAGGCAGGCTCTCGGAGCGAACCACAAACTCTATACTATAAGTCAGAACTTTGATTACCTCTTTTTAAGTGGACACTTGTTTGTGCAGTTCATCCAATAAGACCCGTTATTACAAAGTAACACAGCTGAGCTGGTCCATGGAGCAACTGTCTTCCCAGTCTCAGTACACTCCTTTATGTTAATATCAACTATTTTTGGCTTCACGCCACTATGGTTTCCCACTCTAAATTCCTTCCCGCGGGCGGGCTTTCCCTACCCCTCCAAATCCTTTACCGATTATATTGGTGGCACAACTGTGAACGTTTGGTAAAATAATAATATCAGCCCCCACCAGGCTGTAGTCATAAGTACATTCATAATATTGATTATGACACTTCTTATCCAGGCATGCATCTAGATTACAATGTGTCTATTTCTTTGGTATAATGACTTCTCATGCTATCATTTCACAATATGCTACTGGAAAAACTCCCATAGTGGCTATATAAAGTTTGTTGCATACATACAATACCGTTCAAAAGTTTGGGGCCACTTAGAAATGTTGTTTTTGAAAGAAAAGCATTAAATAACATGAAATTGATCAGAAATACAGTGTAGAAATTGTTAATGTTGTAAATGACCATTGTAGCTGGAAACGGCAGATTTTTTATGGAATATCTACATCGGCGTACAGAGGCCCATTATCAGCAACCATCACTCCTGTTTTCCTAGGAAGTCCCTCAATTTTCCACATAAATATTGTAGATCTTTAACCTCGGATACAGGTCCCATCTCCCTTTCATTTGAAAATATTGGGTGCATTGAACTGTCAACATTTTGGCAGCAATCATATTTTTGGTTCTGATTGATCAAAGACTTCCAAATATATTTTTTAAATTGAGCTTGGAAGCCCATTGTTTAAAGAAACAATGTTTAGACTCAGGGTAGCCTAGTGGTTAGAGCGTTGGACTAGTAACCGGAAGGTGCCCCTGAACAGGCAGTTAACCCACTGTTCCTAGGCTGTCATTGAAAATAAGAATTTGTTCTTAACCGACTTGCCTAGTTAAATAAAATAAATAAAAATATGTCTAATCATTGGACCCAATGACTATCTGCGATGGCAAATGTATCATATAATGCTGTTTAGGTGTAACATTGCGGTCTGGAAAAAGCTCCTTCAAATGATTTTCAATTAGTAACTTCAACCTAGACACCGCCACAATGGAAAGAACAGGTGCAAATACTACCTGTACAATCTCTATTAGCTCAATTATCAGTCGTATATCGGCTTTGACTTCCAAACTCTCCAAAACAAATGGCAATATCTTTAGTAGGACAAGCATTTACCCAGATGTCTGTTTTAGTTGACCATCACTTGACGTTAATGTACTAACAGAAATTGAGGATGGCCGATCTCTAACATCTAGAGGGGAATAAGGGAAACCAAGACTAGCAGAATTCACTGAGTCCAGATCAATCTGTCCTTACACAACATGATGATTCAAAACACATTTGATTTCCTCTGGGGCTACGCCCTCCAGAATTACATGCATAATGTCTTGGAGTTTTTTTGTATGATATCAAAGGCTGGGAATTCAACTAACTTGCTCCTTCTATTGATCCCATATGTTGTTCTCAGGCTGTTGCGAAGCAAGTCCGTCTTTGCCTTTTCTATTTCATCACACTGTGACATTCTTTTCCAATGTCCTTTTAGTATATGCATCCTCATTGAAGTGTGACTGCATGTCCTCAAAAGAACACTCAGTGTCTGCACTTACTGTAGGCAAGGCCCACATCCTCTTTGATCCCTGCTAGTTTATGTTGTGCCAGGGTGTCTCCACAGAGATATCGCTTTCTCTCCATTAATAGTTAGCATTTTAACCCCACTGTACAATGCATCCATGTCTTGATTCTATTCAATATGATTTCAGAAGAGCACCGTCAACAATGTCACGAGAAAAAAAACTTTGCCTGCACACCTGGGGTCCCTTTTAAACCGTGGACATAATGCTTGGGTGTGATAAGAACTGTTCTAGACTTCTGACTAATGGTACATAGTAACATCATTTGTCTTTGATCCTCCACAGTTCATCCTGCATATGGTTTGAGCAAATTGGAATTTCCTCTGTGTCCAAACAGCTAAACTGCTTCTTAATAACACTGTCCTGTCTAAATGTTCTTGCAACACCAGCAAAAGGGTCAATGAAATTGTCAAAGATATTCATTGCATCTTTTTCAAGTTGACATGATGTGCATCCTGAATGCTTCTTTAGCACTGCCTCCATCTGCTTCCTGAGGTTGTCCAATAGTGATGATTGATACTGCTGTACCCCAGCAACAATGTCATTCATGCCTTTGAGAGAGCGAGAGCGATGGAGATGTCATCAATCATGGAGGTTGGAACACACCATGTATACCTATGATATTCAGATTTGCTAATGACATATTCATTAACATAAGGACATAAGGGATCTACAGTAGTAAGGTGGACAACCAAGCACTGAGAATGAACTCAACCATCACTGAACCACTACAAAATGCTCTGCATAATGTAACAAACCAAATGCTGTGCTCTGTTCAGAAAAAGCATCTTACCTGTGAGAGACGATGCTTGGCTCTGGCAGTTATCAGAAAAAGTAACTTGTTTCACTGCGACAGCTCCATGTTGGTCAATGCCCCTTTGCCCTTCATCGGAGTCAGATGTATGGAGTTGCTGACCAGTGATGCTGGAGTTAGCTAGAAGCTGATCGGGTTGAATGTTGTCCTGTGTACCACACAAAGAAACATTATTATTTGAGATTAGCTCTATTAGTGAAACTAAATACAATTAAGTGTTTTGTTACTATTTATCATTTTTTAATTTCACATTAACCCAGCTTTAGCCATAAGTCATTATAGCTAAAATTATCGAATAGCCTATGGACAGTATGACTTTGGTCTGTGTATCATCATCGTTCATTAAATTATTTTTGTAAATCCAGAGAACAAAAAAAAAAAGAAATGCTAGCTAACTACTTACTTGTTCCGGTGGTACTTGGCTGTCCTCCGACTCTATATTCCCCAGTGCATCCGTCAATACCACAGAGCAACTAGAAAGCAGGGCTGCGACTGTGCAAGCTATTGATATGGCTCAATAACAGTTTCAATGAAAAAGTCATAACAACTCAGCAGATAACGCACCGCCAAAGCATCTTGAACGTTACTAAAAGAAAACGCAAGTAAAAACGTTCCCACTGCTTCCGATGAAAAGGGCAGAAAGAACTGAAAATGATGTTCACAGGTGTTTATAATACGACCAAGTAATTTGATTGGAGTAGAGTACAAGAGCACTGGGACTTTTAACTATACATGTATCACTCCGCTTTTCAGGTGTTCTAAGAACCGTTAATTACATTAACAATCGGTATCTTAGATTGTAAAAAAAAAACTTCGCACCGCAAAGATGATCAATGTTTCCACAAATAACATTTGAGTTCAATTATGAATGGTCGTCGGGAGAGGACGGTAACGTGTAGACCTATACAAAGTAGCAGTAGCAAGCTAATGTGTAGGAAAATGTATATGTGGTGCTTGGCAACAGTCCAGTCCCAGACCAGTTGGGGAACTATGTGTGTTTGTGGAGCCAAATAAATGATTAAATAAATAAACAAATCATAATCTGCTGTCGCTTATTACTGTTCACTAATAAATTGCGCTCGTAGAACTGTTGTATAAAAGCAATATCACACTTGAGGTCGTGCTGTAAGGTCATGAAGCCACCCGCTGCTGGACAAAGGTAATTACTGGCTCTGTTGACAATGGAGAATCCCATGCATGGATACATTTTTGTTTAAATAACTGGCTGCAGTAAATCAAATGAAACTATTTTCGTTTTTAACAGTGAATCACTCAATCACCATGATGAAGGCTTTACCAGATATGTTCCCATCACCTGTGGTTCCACCGAAGAATTTGGGACATGCAAGTGAGGCATCTTCCTTGAGGTAAGAAATGTGTGCATGTATTAGAATTTTCATTACTTAAGTATAATATACAAAGGCTGTGAATTGTCTTTGTGGTCATATTTGTTTTCTCTCTTTGTGTTTGTGTCAGTCTGCAGAAGACCCCAACACATTTCTTCAGGCGAGCCCACTCTTCAGCCCTGTCGTGATTGTCTGCAAAACCAACTGCGTACTGGCCATTGGAACCATGCCTGTGGTGACCTTCCCAAAAGAGGACATCTATGCCAGCGTGACGTACCTCATGGCGTGTTATTGCGCCTTTCACCTCACATATCCCAAGTGCATTGCGACACTCCTCTCTGTGCTGCAGACAGAAGTCCATCCACAACCGGGACATGACTTCTGCATATAAAAAGGCTATGGCCGAGTGGAAAAGTTCATTACTAACTAGGGTTGCACAATACAATTATTTTATTTCCAGGCCCCAAGAACAGAACTGGGTGTATTGGCCCATCCGAGACCCAATCCGATAACCTTTATTAAATAGGCAGGGCGTTTGTTGTTTATTATAAGAAGGTTTAAAGCACTGTTACGTTTGTTATCTTCCCATTGGTCTTACGTTTTCACCTTGACCACCAATGGCCTTTGATGTTGTTGTTTTTGCATCCTTCGTTCTGCTCCTATCAGCCTCTGGATATACTGAGTCCTCAATTAAGAAGTGAAAAGAAATTAGATTCATTCTTTCTTTAAGCAAGCCAATATAATTTCTAGTAGTAGTACGAGTACATTTATCTCAGTCAGATTACTTATTTTAAGCACAATATGCTATTTTTATGTAAATTCCTGGGCATATTGACTTATTTCAAGGCGAGTGCAATAGCATTGGATTCTAAATTTAAGCACATTTTCCTACATATTGAGAAAATAATTCTCAAATATTTTCTTTATATCTAAACAAATGTACTTGGTTTTAGTGTAGCTGTACTGGTTTTAAGCTATATTTACTCAGCACACAGCCTTATTTCAAGATGATGGCACTGGCATTTGCTACATTTAAGCACATTTTCCTATACATTGAGAAAATAATTATTAAATATTTTCTTTATATCTAAACAAATGTACTTGGTTTTAGTGTAGCTGTACTGGTTTTAAGCTATATTTACTCAGCACACAGCCTTATTTCAAGATGATGGCACTGGCATTTGCTACATTTAAGCACATTTTCCTATACATTGAGAAAATAATTATTAAATATTTTCTTTATATCTAGACAAATGTACTTGGTTTTAGTGTAGCTGTACTGGTTTTAAGATATATTTACTCAGCATACAGCCTTATTTCAAGATGATGGCACTGGCATTTGCTACATTTAAGCACATTTTCCTATATATTGAGAAAAATATTCTTAAATCTTTTCTTTGTATCCAGACAAATAGCTTGTTTTTAGTCTGAACGCACTAGGTTAAAGATATCTGTATGTTCTTTGAGACTAGATCTTTTTACTTGTTTAACAAATCTTGGCAAGTTAAATTGTCCTGTTTTGCTTATTTTAAGTAATATTTCCTAATTTTATTGCTTTTTTTTCTTGTTTTGGGGAGCTGACTTTTTGCAGTGTAAAATGTAATTTGGAACGTGGAAAATACTATTGTTTAGGATATTGTAAACATACTGTACTTTAATAATAGGCTATATTGTTGTATGGGTGAAATGAAAAGTATTTTGTCATCTCTGCTTTGCCTAGCCCCATTGAGTAAAAAGCATTTCGTACAGCCCAACTATTTTGTTTCTTTTACAATTTAAACACATTTCTCATAGACAATGTAATTGTCTTAGGCAAACCCTTGTCATTATCAAGTCCCACATAGACCTGGGAGAAAAGGATCTGGCACTGAACTTGGTGGTAGTAGTTGTGTGTGTTTGAAGCTAAGGATCCCATCATATCACAGACATTTCACCATCTAGATTACAAGGGTTGGATTTGTGTGTTTGAAGCTAAGGATCCCATCATATTCCGGACATTTCACCATCTAGTTTACAAGGGTTGGATTTGCACTAAACAATTATGTCAACCCAAGACATGTACAAAATCCAGCATAATGATTAGCCTCATATACATTGTCTACTGATATCGTTTTTAAACTGAGAACATATAGCAGAATATGTAGACAATGTGTGAGTTAAGCTATTTTCTGCATAAGATGCACAATGTCAAAGGGTGCATTGCAAATGTCCGTAAGGCTAATGGGATCATACTGTAGGCCAGTGGTTTCCAACTCCGGTCCTCGAGAACCCCAACAATACACATTTTAATTGTATCCCCGGACAAATACACCTGATTCAACTTGTCAACTAATCATCAGGCCCTCTAAGTTGAATCAGGTACAATGGGGCAAAAAAGTATTTAGTCAGCCACCAATTGTGCAAGTTCTCCCACTTAAAAAGATGAGAGGCCTGTAATTTTCATCATAGGTACACTTCAACTATGACAGACAAAATGAGGGGGAAAAAATCCAGAAAATCACATTGTAGGATTTTTTATGAATTTATTTACAAATTATGGTGGAAAATAAGTATTTGGTATTTATGATATTTAACCATTTAAATATTGTGCATTTGATTACATTTGTACATCAAATGTGTAGCCAGGTTAATGCAAATTGTGAATGAAATGTGTGTCAAAACAAATGCAAGAAATCGTTCAGATTGAGAATCTATTTTAGCTAATGATTGATAGCTAGCTAGATCATACAGTATTTATTCTATTCTTGCTATCTATGGAATTGTAATATAACTAGCTTGACTTTTAGTTACTAATGAGCAAAGGCAATTATTCACGTCCACAAAGTATACATTCTTCTACAACCCTTTCCTGTCCTCCCCCTTGTGTCCTTCAACACAATTACACTAGGGCATCACATATCCCCTTTTCTTAATTAAGCAACATGCTTACATAGCACAATAACAACATCATGTGATGCTTTGGCTAATAACACAACTGGGCCATACATTACTGTGGTGTAAAACAAAACACTAGCTATGTATCCCCCAGTTACTCAACCACCTGTAATGACACGAATAGACTCTGCCCACCTAACTATTATACTGGACAAAAATATAAACCAAACATGCAACAATTTCAAATATTTTACTGAGTTACAATTCATATAAGGAAATCAGTCAATTGAAATAGATTCGTCAGGCTCTAATCTATGGATTTCACATGACTGGGAATAAAGATATGCATCTGTTAGTCACAGATACCTTAAAAAACAAGGTAGGGGAGTGGATCAGAAAACCTGTCAGTATCTGGTGTGACCATTTGTCTCATTCAGCGCGACACATCTCCTTCACATAGAGTTGATCAGGCTGTTGATTGTGGCCTGTGGAATGTTGTCCCACTTCCGGACAATGTCTGTGTGAAGTTGCTGGATATTGGCGGGAACTGGAACACGCTGTCGTACACGTCAATCCAGAGCATCCCAAACATGCTCAATGGGTGACATGTCTGGTGAGTATGCATTCCATGGAAGAACTGGGACATTTTCAGCTTCCAAGAATTGTGTACAGATCCTTACGACATGGGGTTGTGCATTATCATGAGGTGAAGGCGGCAGATGAATGGCTTGACAATGGTCCTTAGGATCTCCCCACGGTATCTCTATGCATTCAAATTGCATAAAATGTAATTGTGTTCATTGTCCGTAGCTTATGCCTGCCCATACCATAACCCCACCACCACCATGGGGCACTCTGTTCACAACGTTGACATCAGAAACCACTCGCCCACACGAATTAAGGTGTAGTTAACCAGGCAAGACAGTTAAGAACAAATCCTTATTTACAATGATGGCCTACCGTTAAGCAGTGGTTTAAGTGCCTTGTTCAGAGGTAGAACGAGAGAGGTTTACCTTGTCAGCTCAGGTATTCAATCCAGCAACCTTCTGATCACTGGTCTAATGCTCTAACCACAAGGCTACCTGCCACCCTGGTATACAGATAGATATACAGTAAATCCTATAATAACCATCATATTGTCTTCTTTTCCAGAACATCATGCCAAACATTAGCACATTGCGAAAGAACCCCAAGAATATATGGAAACGTTACTGCCAAGGGGCTGTCGGAGGTGAGGGACAAAAAGGCTGTCAGTTAGGCATTTGGGGTCCTCCACTCTACCTTGGTGGAGATCAAACATGGCATGTCTAGCTAACATTTTGCTTTCTCCTCACAGATGGGACCACTGCCACTGCCTCCTCCTAAACCACCCCAGCTGGACCCAAGAAACGTGTTCCGCCTCCTATGCCAACCTGTAAAAAGCCTTTCTTTTTTACCACTTTTTCATGATATCCAATTGGTATTTAGAGCCTTGGCCCATCACTGGAACACTCCTACAGACTTGAGAGAGGCCAAGGTTGAGAGCCACGCATCCTCCGAAAACACAACCCTGCCGAGCTGCTCCCTTAATCCGGAAGCCGCGCCAATGTGTCGCAGGAAATAGTGCGCCGCCTCATGGGTCTCCCGGTCTCAGCCAGCTTTGACATAGCCAAGCCTCGAACCTGGGTCCGTAATGACCTTCTCAAGCAGTGCTTTAGACCGCTGCACCAGTGTTTTTTTCCTACCCATTGAATCTGATGTACAACTGATGTAAGGATGTATCCAGCTAGCACAGTTTAGGAAATGCATGTTCTCTTTTTCTCAACAGGCCACAAAAGAAAAGGTACATTTAAAGTCAACAGTTCATTCTGTGGCCGATGCTAGGGGGGAGTTCCCTCCCACCAACGAGGACACACCGTCTTGGGTCCAGTGTGAAAACTGTGGTTTCACTTTAGTTTTGTGGGGTGGAACGGGGAAGAAGAGGAGGATGTACAATATATATATATATATATATATATGCATATGGTGTAGCTCTTGAAAAACAAATCAGTTAAAATATATATTTTTTATGTCTTGGGTGGAGGGTTATGTGTTATTCTAATGAAAGTTATATAGCCATATAAGAACATAAACACTGTGTGGTTCTCTCAATTCTGCATTAGATTAAAAACAACATTGTTCAAGTAAATATGCTCAACAGTAGAATGTTTACTTGATTCTAAGGCCAACTGAAAAGAAAGCAAAAGACCGGTTAGAATGATTATTTTCCTAATTACTTTTATGTTTAATGTTGATACTCACACTATTGCAATGAATGACTAATAATCAAAGATGGTTTAAATATAATGACAAGGCTTTTAAGGAAGCAAATACCACAACCTTTCGCTTGTTATTATGCTTTTTCTTGTTGGGATCTTGAGAACAGTGTACAAACAACTATCCACAGGGTGGCGACATTCTGTAAATAATGAGAATTGAGTCCCATGAAGTGGCAGGAGTCGATACTTCCATTGTTGATCGATAGAATTAGATGACAAATTGGTTTGTGGTCTTTCGGACGACAGTCAGTAACAAAGCTGTATCTTTGTCTTTCGGCGGATTTGGCACAACTGTACTGTGACTGGGGTCGGCATGGCAGATGGGTCAGATGGTAGTGTTAGGGCAATTGATATTGATGATGAAACCAATGATGATCAGCTAGTTACACCGGTTGTAAATAGTCGGAACAGGAGTAAGAGAAATCGCAGGCACTTGTTTGAAATTGAAAAGCGTTGTGGTAGCATTTGATAAAGAAGGACATCAAGACGAAGCAGCTGCATTATATGTGGGATGAGCTGTTGAGTGCTACATCCCGAGGTGTTCGTGCTGATTGTACGGAGACTGTGACAGCCGTTTAAATGGCGTCCCTTGAGAAAGCAAGAACAAGATGTATGTCAGGAGAAGTGCAGTATTATCATAAGGAGACGTTTACTTGGAATACGGAGGAGGAATGGAGGGGGAAAAGAGAGGCAGAGGAGGTCTAAGAGAGAGAGGGAGGAAGAGGGTGAGCTTGAGTCGGTTAAAAATGGCGGGAAAAAGAGAGCTGGTTTGTTAAAGGAGAATGGTAGAAAGTGTAAGCAGAGTGAGCTGAAAAGGAAGTGAATGAGGGTGAATTATCAGAGGTTCTAGGTGTAGTGTAGACTTGTACCGAGGGTCAGGATAAAGATGAGTCTGACAGTAGGAGTAAAGTTTTAGGAAAAAGTGGACCCTTGCCTTTTGACTGATCCATTTGTGGTTTCAGGGTGGATGAAAACAGTTGGGTGCTGTAGAATCGGTAAAGGTATCCAGAAGTGGTCTTGTGATAATTGTTTGTGTTTCTGCTGGTCAGAGGGAGAAGGCCCTCCGCATTAAACGAATGGGGGCAAGAAATGTGCATTTTTTTGCTCTCAAGAAAAGATAGCCATTGAAAGAAGTGATTACTGAGGTAACAGTAAATGTAAAAGTTGAAGGGGAAGATTCCCGGTGTTTGTGATGCTCGTCATTTGGTGCGACGCAGACAGGGTGGTAAGAGTGGTGAAACAGAATCATTGTCTGTTCTTTTGAGTTTTGATGTTGAGTCGTTGCCCGACAAAGTGATGTTAGGATATACAAGTTATCCTGTATGTGCAAAATACATTACGTTGTTACAGGTGTCAATCTTATGGGCATGTGGCAGCAGTGTGTAGGAGGGAGGTTCCTAGATGTGAGAAATGTGCAGAAGGGCATGTGGAATGTGTGGCATTGGGAAAAGTAGTGGTATGTGTTAATTGTAGGGGTGCCCATGGGACTGAGAATCAGAAATGTCCGGTGAGAGATGCAGTTTGAGGTTTCCAGGGTTAGAGTAGTGCAGAAGTTGTTGTATGCAGAGGCAGTGAATAGAGTAGAGGAAGATGGGTTAATGGGGAGGAGGGGTGTTAGTAGTAGATCTGTACCAGTACAGAGGGATAAACCAACAAGTGAAATATGTTTCAGTAAAATAGGATTTTTAACATTTAAAGCAATGGTTATCAACTGTACTGCAGGAATGGATTGTAAGTCACAGGAAATAGAGGTTGTGGTGGCAGCTGCAGTGAGGTATTTGGGTGTGTGAGACTTAACATCAGAAGAGTTACAGTGTGTATTAAGTAGTGGTGTCCTTTCAGGCTATTGGCCTGAAGTAGGACTAAATACATTTAAATAGTGGAGTATGGTAATTATTAAAACATATAATTGTGAGTGTAGTGTTAGAGAGATAGGGTATTTGTTCATTCATTCATTTTTTCAAGCAAAGTGTAAGGGAGTTGTACTCCAGTCCAGTAGGTGGCGGTAATGAAACATTTATTGGATGCCAACCGCCGTGAAACCGAATCGAAAAATAAGATCAATCGCAATGGGGGTGATGGAGGGATGAATAATGCTGGGGAAGCATTGAGTAGTGCGTGTTGAGAGTAGACCTGTAAAGCGCAGGACCCGTTTAGATAGAGGTCGGAGTAGAAGGTTCTAAAGTTATTGTAGTGTTCCCAGCAGCAGCAAGTACCGTTACATTTGACAAAATGAATGAGGAAAGCGATTGGGGTGATTGAGGATGCCAAACCGCTGAGTTATGAGAAGGTTCTGATCATTGCAAATCGTTTTGAAAATGAACTCACTAAATGGCAGTCGGGTGAAATGTCACATTCCTATGACTAAAATGAAGGGGGTTATTTTACTGGGATGCCATTGGATATTAGACAAAGAAGTGTAATGGGTTCGCACAGAAATATGTTGCATAAAGCCTACTTCATTATTCAATGTTTGTTATTTTTACTGCATCAGGGATAGCGTACACAGACTTTTCGGCTTTACAGTCTTCTTTAGAGTGTGGGTACAATTTCCTTTAATTCAAAGCAGCATTTGTAAAGAACAACAAATGAGCAGCAGGTGCTTCTAATCAGGGTTGACACTCATCTGCCAATCAGGAATGTGGCCCCTCTGGTCGACCTGCATACAAATTAGTCCCAAAAATATATAGAATGATAGGGTATGGGAGTACGAAGGGCAACTTACAAATCAACCGCCCAAGCTGTCCGCTCACCTAAACACGTCACATCAATTCACCACAAAGGACATCGGGCAAAGCCGCTGGGGCGACTCATAAACAATATGAAAAATCTGATATGGACAGTGTTCTAGTTTAACAGTCTAAAGGTGGCGCCTCTTCAATCTCAGGAGGCTGAAGAAATTTAGCTTGTCACCAAAAGCACTCACAAACTTTTACAGATGCACAATCGGGAGCATCCTGGCGGGCTGTATCACCGCCTGGTACGGCAACTGCTCCGCCCACAACCGTAAGGCTCTCCAGAGGGTAGTGAGGTCTGCACAACGCATCACCGGGGGCAAACTACCTGCCCTCCAGGACACCTACACCACCCGATGTCACAGGAAGGCCATAAAGATCATCAAGGACAACAACCACCCGAGCCACTGCCTGTTCACCCCACTATCATCCAGAAGGCGAGGTCAGTACAGGCGCATCAAAGCTGGGACCGAGAGACTGAAAAACAACTTCTATCTCAAGGCCATCAGACTGTTAAACAGCCATCGCTAGCATTGAGTGGCTGCTGCCAACATCTCAAATCTCTAGCCACTTAATAATTCAAAATGTAATGTAATAAATATATCACTAGTTACTTTAAACAATGCCACATTATATAATGTTTACATAACCTACATTACTCATCTCATATGTATATGTAACGGATGTTGGCGGTGGTGCGCGTTAAATAGCGTTTCAAGGGCCGCGGCTTTTGTGGAGCGATGGGTAACAATGCTTCGTGGGTGACTGTTGTTGATGTGTGCAGAGGGTCCCTGGTTCGGGTACGGGGACAGTCTAAAGTTATACTGTTACATATATACTGTACTCTATACCATCTACTGCCTATGCCGTTCGGCCATCACTCATCCATATATTTACATGTACATATTCTTATTCATTCCTTTACACTTGTGTGTATAAGGTAGTTGTGAAATTGTTAGATAACTTGTTAAATATTACTGCATGATCGGAACTAGAAGCACAAGCATTTCGCTACACTCTCATTCACATCTGCTAACCGTGTGTAAAATTTGATTCGATTTTTATCAAAATCCATGTTCAAAAGCAGTTGCATTGGCCGGGAATCGAACCCAGGACTCACCCTGCACGTCAGGCGATAATTCCTCCATCTAAACAACCAATGCCTTGTGAAAGAGAAATTAGCCCACCATCTGGAAATCATATCAGAAAGCTTGAATTTCAAGCGTATTGTCTGCTTTGAGGACTTGGTGTAAAATGTAAATAAGTCTTCCTTCCTCCCCGTCGGGGAATTGAACCCCGGTATCCTGCGTGACAGGTGGGGATACTCACCACTATACTGACGAGGGACAAGTTGCTACATTTTCCCCTATTATAGTAAAAAACTATGGAGGTCCGTAAGGGCTCTTCGCTCGGCTGGCATACCATATTGTTTCTTCAATGGTGGCTATAGTGCTGACCAGTTATAATGCACAGGACGGTGGGTCGGCCGTGTGAAAAACGTTGGAGTGTTGGGTGCTAAGCCTAAATTTGGAGTGTTGGGAGTTAACCCTAACCCTTCTCACAAAAACATCTGTAGTGATTGAAACAATTGGACACGTCCATGTTATCGGTTTTGCTCCACTCCGCTCACGGGCCCCACAAAAGTAGTTAGAAGTTAAGGCATTGTTCTACATAGAACATTTGTTGTCACAAACTCAAAACTCAACAGTTGTCACTGAAGAGTTGGATATTAGTTTCCCATTTAACAAATAAAGCCTTGCACAAAGTAAATCAACTCACGCACTGGAAATCTACAATGGATTCACAAAAGTCTGAGAAGACGTAAATGTCCAGACTGTAAATGAAAGGACTCACAGACGTTTCAAGAGGCAGCTGAGAATTCTACCATAACTAAATATTTCTGGATAGCCTCTGGGGTTTGCATACTTGTCAAAAATCCATGTTCAAAAGCAGTTGCATCAAACCCAGGACTCACCCTGCGCGGCAGGCGAGAATTCTACCACTAAACAACCAATGCCTTGTGAAAGAGAAGTTATCCCACAGTCTGGAAATCATATCAGAATGCTTGAATTTCAAGAGTATTTTCTGCTTTGAGGACTTGGTGTAAAATGTAAATAAGTCTTCCTTCCTCCCCGTCGGGGAATTGAACCCCGGTCTCCCACGTGACAGGAGGGGATACTCACCACTATACTGACGAGGAACAAGTTGCTACATTTTACCCTATTATAGTAAAAAACTATGGAGGTCCGTAAGGGCTCTTGGCTCGGCTGGCATACTATATTGTTACTTCAATGGTGGCTGTTATTCTACAAAAATGCAGCTGTTATTCTGGCTGCACTTTTTGACATGACTGTAAATTAGCTGTCGTTGGATCACGAGCAAGCAAAGGATAAGAACGTTGCCAGCCAGTATAGCAATGGAACATTTAGAACAAACTCATTGCATAAAAGGATATATAAATATATATACATATATCCTCCAAACACACAACTTTGAGGGCATTATCACTTTTATACAAATGGTTTACCAACATCTTCAAATAATGACTGACATATTTTCATTAAATACATTATTTTGATTCATTTATTCATACTATTTCATCTTTCCACAATATATAGTCCCAACACAAGTCTAGGGTTGCTACCCAAGCCGGCTGGTCGTTCGTCCTATCGGTTACTAGAGAGCAATTCAGAATTTTTGTTCTGTATGTAGTTGAAGTCGGTTCACATGCACACTCCAACACCATTTACAAACGCAGTATTTGTGTTTAATGAGTCTGCCAAATCAGCGGCAGTAAGGATGACAACACGTTATACTGATACAGTTGAAGATGGAAGTTTTCATACGCCTTAGCCAAATACATTTTAACTCAGTTTTTCACAATTCCTGACATTTAATCCTAGTAAAAATTCCGCTTTAGGTTAGTTAAGATCACCACTTTATTTTAAGAATGTGAAATGACAGAATAACAGAAGAGAGAATGATTTATTTCAGATTTGATTTCTTTCATCACATTCCCAGTGGGTCAGAAGTTTACATACTAATTGAGTGTATGGTAGCATTGCCTTTAAATGGTTTAACTTGGGTCAAACATTTCAGGTGTAGCCTTCCACAAGCTTCCCACAACAAGTTGGTTGAATCTTGGCCAAGTCCTCCTGACAGAGCTCCTGTAACTGAGTCAGGTTTGTAGCCGTCCTTGCTCGCACACCCTTTTTCAGTTCTGCCCACATATTTTCTATAGGATTGAGATCAGGGCTTTGTGATGACCACTCCAATATTTTGTTTTCCTAAGCCATTAAATCTAATTTTTCAACCACTCCACAAATTTCTTGTTAATTAACAAACTATAGTTTTGGTAAGTCAGTTAGGACATCTACTTTGTGCACGACACAAGTCATTTTTCCAACAATCGTTTACAGACAAATTATTTCACTTATAACTCACTATATCACAATTCCAGTGGGTCAGAAGTTTACACACACTAAGTTGACTGTGCCTTTAAACAGCTTGGAAAATTCCAGAAAATTATGTCATGGCTTTAGAAGCTTCTGATAGGCTAATTGACATCATTTGAGTCAAATGTATCTCAAGGCCTACCTTCAAACTCAAGTGCCTCTTTGTTTGACATGGGAAAAACAAAATAAATCAGCCAAGACCCCAGAAAAATAAATTGTAGACCTCCACAAGACTGGTTCATTCTTAGGAGCAATTTCCAAACGCCTGAAGGTACCACGTTCATCTGTACAAACACTATGGGACCAAGCAGCCGTCATTCTGCTCAGGAGGGAGACGCGTTCTGTCTCCTGGAGATGAACGTACTTTGGTGCGAAAAGTGCAAATCAATCCCAGAACAGCAAAGGACCCTGTGCTCGTTTCGAGGCAAGCAACACTGAGGCATGCATGAGAGCATCAGCTGTTCCGGACGATTGTGTGATCACGCTCTCCGTAGCCGATGTGAGTAAGACCTTTAAACAGGTCAACATACACAAGGCTGCGGGGCCAGACGGATTACCAGAACGTGTGCTCTGGGCATGTGCTGACTAATTGGCAGGTGTCTTCACTGACATTTTCAACATGTCCCTGATTGAGTCTGTAATACCAATTTGTTTCAAGCAGACCACCATAGTCCCTGTGCCCAAGAACACAAAGGCAATCTGCCTAAATGACTACAGACCCGTAGCACTCCCGTCTGAAGCCATGAAGTGCTTTGAAAGGTTGGTAATCGCTCACATCAACACCATTATCCCAGAAACTCCAGACCCACTCCAATTTGCATACCGCCCAAACACAATTTGCATTGCACTCCACACTGCCCTTTCTGACCTGGACAAAAAGAACACGTGAAAAACCTCAGCGTTCAACACCATAGTACCGTCAAAGATCATCACTAAGCTATGGATCCTGGACATCCTGACGCGTCGCCCCCAGGTGGTGAGGGTAGGAAGCAACACATCTGCCACGCTGATCCTCAACACTGGAGCTCCACAGGGGTGCGTGCTCAGCCCCCTCCCTGGCCGTAAGGCCCAGCACATCACTGGGGCTAAGTTGCCTGTCATCCAGGACCTCTACACTAGGCGGTGTCAGAGGAAGGCCTTAAAAATGGTCATAGACTGTTCTCTCTACTACCCCATGGCAAGCGGTACCGGAGTGCCAAGTCTAGGACAAAACGGCTCCTCGACAGTTTTTACCCCTAAGCCATAAGACTCATGAACAGGTAATCAAATGGCTGCCCGGACTATTTGCATTGTGTTCCCCCCCAACACCTATTTTTACGCTGTTGCTACTCTGTTTATCATATATTCATATTCACTGTAACTATAGTCATGTACGTACTACCTCAATTGGGCCGACCAACCAGTGCTCCCGCATTTGGCTAACCAGGCTATCTGCATTGTGTCCCGCCACCCACCAACCCCTTTTACGCTACTGCTACTCGCTGTTCATCATATAAGCAGTCACTTTAACCATATCTACATGTACATAATACCTCAATCAGCCTAACAGGTGTCTGTCTGTATAAAGCCTCGCTACTGTATATAGCCTGTCTTTTTACTGTTTTATTTATTTACTTACCTATTGTTCATCTAACACCTTTTTTTCACTATTGGTTAGAGCCTGTGAGTAAGCATTTCACTGTAAGGTTGTATTCGGCGCACGTGACAAATGAACTTTGATTTGTGAAGATGCTGGAGGAAATGGGTACAAAAGTATCTACATCCACAGTAAAACGAGTCGTATATCAACATAACCTGAAAGGCCGCTCAGCAAGGAAGAAACCACTGCTCCAAAACCGTAGTAAAAAAGCAAGACTACGGTTTGCAACTGCACATGGGGACAAAGATCGTACTTTCTGGAGAAATATCTGATGAAACAAAAAAATAGAACTGTTTGGCCATAATGACCATCGTTATGTTTGGAGGAAAAAGGGGAGGCTTACAAGCCGAAGAACACCATCCCAACCGTGAAGCATGGGGGTGGTAGCATCATGTTGCTTTGCTGCAGGAGGGACTGGTGAACTTCACAAAATAGATGGCTTCATGAGGCAGGACAATTATGTGGATATATTGAAGCAACATCAAGACATCAGTCAAGAAGTTAAAGCTTGGTCACAAATGGGTCTTCCAAATGGACAATGACCCCAAGCATACTTCCAAAGTTGTGGTACAATGGCTTAAGGACAACAAAGTCAGTATTGGAGTGGCCATCACAAAGCCCTGACCTCAATCCTTTAGAAAATTTGTGGGCAGAACTGAAAAAGCATGTGCGAGCAATGAGGCCTACAAATCACAAATACTGCGTTTGTAAATGGTGTTGGAGCCCCTGCCTGCCTATAAATAAATAAAAAATGTTTTCTTTGGTTTGCTTACTTATAGTCAAGTAGTATTTTACTTGGTGACTTTCACTTGAGTCATTTTTTTATTAACGTACATTAAACCTACTCAACTATGACCATTTTTCACCACTGGACCCCCGGAGGAATCCCCCCATTAGAATGAAATGCAACAGAGAACAGATGTTTAATACTTCACATTCCAAACACAGCCTATGATCATACAAAAAAACCACTTAACATCCAGGACAAAAATACAAAATTAATCCACGTTTATCGACCTTCACACAACAAATGGTACAAGGAGCAGAAATGTCAAACCTCAGTCATTGAAGAGTCACTCTCCTCCTTTGACCACATATGTATGTGGTCGGTCTGTTTCTCTCTCTTATTTGTGTGTTGAAGTCCTGTCGTAGTATTTAGTGTCTGTAGTACTGGGGTTAGGTAGAGCTGGTACACTACATTCTCTCGTTTTCTCCTCTTCCCGTTACGTTTTTGGTTTCTTCTCATCCCTCCGCTCTAGGCCAAACTCGATCACCAAAGGTTTCCCTAGCAACCGGTACCCGTTCACCATCTCCAAGGCTCTCTGGGACGTTTCGGTGTCTAGAAAATGGTATAACACGACAATATTAGTGATGGGTGGGGGGAAAATAAGAAATATATCAATACAGTTACATATTAGGATGTTATTTTTGGACGATATATACAGTACCAGTCAAAAGATTGGATTTTGATTTGTTTAACCATTTTTGGTTACTAAATTATTCCATAAATGCTATTTCATAGTTTGACGTCTTCACTATTATTCTACAATGTAAAAATAAAGAAAAACCCTGGAATGAGTAGGTGTGTCCAAACTTTGGACTGGTACAGTATATACTGTATATGGTGAATTCTGAATACTTTCCGAACCCTTCCCTTTCTCCACATTTTATTACGTTTCAGCCCTATTCTAAAATTGATCAAATATTTTTTTCCTCATCAATCTACACATAAGGACAAAGCAAAAACAGGTTTTTAGACATTACATTATTAGTCAGACCCTGTACTCAGTACTTTGTTGAAGCACCTTCGGCAGCAATTACAGCCTCGAGTCTTCATGGGTGTGACGCTACAAGCTTGGCACACCTGTATTTGGGGAGTTTCTCCCATTCTTCTCTGCAGATCCTCTCAAGATCTGTCAGGTTTGATAGGTAGCATCGCTGCGCAGCTATTTTCAGGTCTCTCCAGAGATGTTCGTTTGGGTTCAAGTCCGGGCTCTGACTGGGCCACTCAGAGACTCTACCATAAAGGCCTGATTGGTGGAGTGCTGCAGAGTCTCCATAGAGGAACTCCAGAGCTCTGTCAGACTGACCATTGGGTTCTTGGTCACCTCCCTGACCAAGGCCCCTCTCCCCCGATTGCTCAGTTTAGACAGGTGGCCAGCTCTAGGAAGAGTCTTGGTGGTTCCAAACTTCTCCCAATGAAGAATGATGGAGGCCACTTGGTTCTCGGGGACCTTCAATGCTGCATACATGTTTTGGTACCCTTCCCCAGATCTGTGCCTCGCCACAATCCTGTCTCGGAGCATTTATGGACAATTCCTCCGAACTCACGGCTTGGTTTTTGCTCTGACATGCACTGTCAAGGGTGGCACCTTATATAGACAGATGTGTGCCTTTCCAAATCATGTCCAATCTATTGAATTTACCACAGGTGGACTCCAATCAAGTTTTAGAAACATCAAGGACGATCAACGGAAAAAGGATGCACCTGATCTCAATTTTGAGTCTCATAGCAAAGGGTCTGAATACTTATGTAAATGAAGTATTTCTGTTTTTAAAAACCTGTATTCGCTTTGACATTATGGGGCATTGTGTGTAGATTAATGAGAAACAAAAAGATTTAAATCCATTTTTGAACAAGGCTATAATGTAATACAATGTGGAAAAAGTCAAGGGGTCAGAATACTTTTCGAATCACTGTACTATATTATACACAATTATTACAGCACGTGTTATGTGCAATGTATATACATAACAAGCACATTTGAATTGGTGTGTTGCTTAGAGATAGAGCGAGGGAGTGCATGTGTGTATGAGTTAGTCAGTCACCTTAAATATAGAGGAGTGTATGCATGCGTGTAATCTGAGCCTACAGGGAGAACTTGTGTGTGTGTGTGTGTGTGTGTGTGTGTGTTAGTGTGTGTGTGAGTAAACTCAGTCATCTGACAAAGTTTGTGTCTGCACACGTCAGTGTTACCTGATAGTGTGATGAAGGCGTGTCCCTTCAGTCTGCCAGTGAGTAGGCGGTAGACAACAGGCTGGGTGATGTCACAATCAAACCTGGAGAATAGCGCCACCAGCTGGGCCACAGAGGCACGGGCACTCAGATTCTTCACACACAGCACCTACGGACAACCACAGGGACCAGACAACAGCAAGGTGGTGTGGCAGATCTCAAAGCCATGAGACTGAACTCAGACAGTTTTTTCATTTCTCATTCTTAGTCTGTAATATGAGTAGCTTATATATCAGACACGTAACCGAGTCTGGTTAATGTCATCAGAACAAGTGAGTGATACTCTTATCTCTCAGGGAAACACGGTTACTAAAACACAATTAGTTTGATGTTACGTTGAGGAAGGTTCTACCTTTGATGGTTTCCCTGGCTGGTAGTTGTGGAACCGTGGTATGCTCCGGATCCCTTCCTCTGTTTCCCGGTTCTGCTGAATCTCTTCCTCTGGAACCTCCTCTACCTCGCCCTGCACCATCACCGGACCCCCAGGCCCCACCTTTGCCACACTACACAGACTCCCAATTGGCTGGCTCACATTTATCTTCTTTGGAGCTGACAATTGCTTGTGTACAGATCTGTCCTGATCTTGTGATTGGCCAGAAATGTCCATTGTAGTTGATTGGTCAGAGTCCTTGATCCCACTTCTCAATGGATCAGATCTACAGTCAAGCTGGACTTGTGATTGGTCAGTGCTTTTCCATGAGCTCTGTGATTTCTCAATGTCAGTTTGTGGTTCAGGCTGAGGTAGAGATGAGTGTCCTGTGGTTTTCAGCTCAGAGTCCTCTGATACAGACACAGACGTGTGTTTTCGTCTATCACTTAGGACATCTCTGTACAGGGAGTCCAGGGGGTTTGAGGAAGATGCCCCCTGCTGGTCAGCTTGGGTATCTTCCTCTAAGGGAAAGACCAAAATCGTGAGCACATAAGTGTTAGTAGTCCATGACAGCTTGTAGCCTACTTTTTTTTTAAAAACATATTGGCCATTTAGCAGACACTTATCATAGCAAAGAAAAAATGTTCACTAACAGGGAGCATTTTTCTCCAAAGCTCAGTTGTCCTGAGTCAGTAGCGACTCTCTATCCACCGGATGTGTAGCAAACTCACTAAAAGTGGCAGTAAGAAAGCCTCTCTTGAAAAAGCCAAACCTTGACCCAGAAAATATTTTTAAAATGATCAGCCTATATCGAATCTTCCATTCCTCTCAAAATGTTTAGAAAAATCTGTTGCGCAGCAACTCACTGCCATCCTGAAGACAAACAATGTATATGAAATGCTTCAGTCTAGTTTTAGACCCCATCAAAAACTGAGACTGCACTTGTGAAGGTGGTCAGACCAAGGCTCTGCATCTGTCGTACTCGTACTCCTAGACCTTAGTGCTGCTTTTGATACCATCGATCACCACATTCTTTTGGAGAGATTGGAAACACACGGAAATATATCAGTTTGTCTTTGTGAATGGTTTGTCCTCTGACAAATCAACTGTAAATGTCGGTGTTACTCAAGGTTCCGTTTTAGGACCACTATTGTTTTCACTATATATTTTACCGGATTTTTTAAAACTCAGACAAAACAGAGATGCAAGTTCTAGGTCCCAAGAAACAAAGAGATCTTATGTTGAATCTGACAATTAATCTTGATGGTTGTACAGTCGTCTCGAATAAAACTGTGAAGGACCTCGGCGTGACTCTGGACCCTGATCTCTCTTTTGAAGAACATATCAAGACTGTTTCAAGGACAGCTTTTTTTCCATCTACGTAACATTGCAGAAATCAGAAACTTTCTGTCCAAAAATTATAAAGAAAAATATATCAATGCTTTTGTCAGTTCTAGATTAGACTACTGCAATGCTCTACTTTCCGGCTACCCGGATAAAGCACTAAATAAACTTCAGTTCATGCTAAATACGGCTGCTAGAATCTTGACTAGAACCAAAAAATTAGATCATATTACTCCAGTGCTAGCCTCTCTACACTGGCTTCCTGTTAAAGCTAGGGCTGATTTCAAGGTTTTCCTGTTAACCTACTAAGCATTACATGGGCTTGCTCCCACCTATCTTTCTGATTTGGTCCTGCCGTCAATACCTACACGTACGCTACGGTCACAAGACCCAGGCCTCCGTATTGTCCCTAGAATTTCTAAGCAAACAGCTGGAGGCAGGGCTTTCTCCTATAGAGCTCAATTTTTATGGAATGGCCTGCCTACCCATGTGAGAAATGCAGACTCGGTCTCAACCTTTAAGTCTTTATTGAAGACTCATCTCTTCAGTAGGTCCTGTGATTGAGTGTAGTCTGGCGCAGGGGTGTGAAGGTGAACGGAAAGGACCTGGAGCGACAAACTGCCCTTGCTGTCTCTGCCTGGCCGGTTCCCCTCTCTCCACTGGGATTCTCTGTCTCTAACCCTATTACAGGGACTGAGTTACTGGCGCTCTTCCATGACATCCCTAGGAGGGGCGCATCACGTGAGCTGGTTGAGTCACTGACGTGATCTTCCTGTCCGGGTTTGGCGCCCCCCTAGTGTTCATGCCATGGGGAGATCTTTGTGGGCTATACTTGGCCTTGTCTCAGGGTAGTAAGTTGGTGGTTTGAAAATATCCCTCTAGGTATGTTGGGGCTGTGCTTTGGCAAAGTGGGTGTGGTTATATCCTGCCTGGTTGGCCCCGTCCGGGGGTATCATCAGATGGGGCCAGTGTCTCCTGACCCCTCCTGTCCCAGCCTCCAGTATTTATGCTGCAATACTTTGTGTCGGGGGGCTAGGGTCAGTCTGTTATATCTGGAGTACTTCTCCTTTCTCATCCTGTATGAATTTAAGTATGCTCTCTCTAACTCTCTGAGGACCTGCTCAGGACTACCTGTCCTGATGACTCCTGGCTGTCCCCAGTCCACCGGTTGTCTCCAGTCTACCTGCTGCTGCTCCAGTTTCAACTGTTCTGCCTGCGGCTATGGAACCCTGACCTGTTCACCAGACATGCTACCTGTCCCGGAACTGCTGTTTTCAACTCTGTCTCTCTACAGCACCTGGTGTCTCTAACTCTGAATGATCCGCTATGAAAAGCCAACTGACACTTACTCCCGAGGTGCTGACCTGTTGCACTTTCTACAACCACGGTGATTATTATTATTTGACCATGTTGGTCATTTATGAACATTTGAACATCTTGGCCATGTTCTGTTATAATCTCCACCCGGCACAGCCAGAAGAGGACTGGCCACCCCTCATAGCCTGCATCCTCTCTCGGTTTCTTTCTAGGTTCTGGCCTTTCTAGGGAGTTTTTCCTAGCCACCGTGCTTCTACACCTGCATTGCCTGCCGTTTAGGGTTTTAGGCTGGGTTTCTGTATAGCACTTTGACATCGGCTGAACTAAAAAGAGCTTTATAAATACATTTGATTGATTGAATGGATGTAAACAAATTTGTGTACACAATTTGAGAGAAATAAGCTTTTTTTTGCATATGGAACATTTCTGGGATCTTTTATTTCAGCTCATGAAACATGGGACCAATACTTTACATGTTGCGTTTATATTTTTGTTCAGTATATATAGATGTATGCTATATAATTTATGTGGCTATTACATTGTACTTCACTGTTCATTGTGTCGTTGTAGCCCTGTACTGAAGATGGTCGGCACTATGCTTGGTAGTACATGGCGCCCCTTTGATCTCTAATTAGTGGAGTCGCGTTGTATGGCGCTGTATTGTCTTGTATAGCATTAAACCATTTTATTATTAAATGCATATTGTTTATGGTGAATTACAGATTGTATTATGTATATAGGTCATTCACTATTGTATATTTATTTCTCTCTTTACTTCCAGACCACACACACACTCTCTCTCGGCTATTACAAGCTGTCAATCAAAGCCTTAAAGTGCCCTAGCCCATGTACTACATAGTACAGGCACAGCATAACGTATGAATCTTCAGCGTTATTAAACCACCTCGACCGTAATCCTCAGTCTTGTCATCTGTGACCTTATCAGCACACAGGAGCGAACACAAAGTAAAAACAAAACTTTAGACAAAAGATTATTCAGTCCACCAAGTCCTCATTTACACTAACAGGAGCTCAAACAGGTACATATAAGCAGTTGGCCCCTCCCAGGACCCTATAATTACCCAAATGGCAATTACAACCAATAAACTGGTTCAACCATGTAAAAGGCCATTTCCACATCCATTGATACATTCGTCTTAAATCAGACTTAAGGATTATTAGCCTAGTGATATTTCCCCACCATTCATCCATGGAACAATCATGTCCTCTTATTCAACGTACCTTCTCTAAAGCGTGGTGCGCAGCCCACGTAGCCTATTTCTATGCACAATCTTTTACGCAAAACCAGAATGATACACAGACACACGGAACTCTGACATAACCCAGGAAATATGAACAAACCATGCAGTGAATTAAATAAACAGAACGTCTACCTCGCGAGTCTTGCGAACGTTCATGAGCATAATAAACATTGCGCCCACTCAGATGGTAAGAAATGGTCAATGAAAATGTATTGTATCAAACATGAAACAACAAACGATAATTATTGTGCGATTAGATGGAATACAGATTTTCCACATATGCATTTAAACATGTGAAAGTATCAGTAAACATTTCAACAAGAGAACAAAGCTCTCTCCAATGGCGGGAGTTGGGAGAGCGCAAGTGGAGATGGTGCGTCTTCGCCACTGTAGGCTAATAATTCATTTGAACAACTAAAAGACCAGTAGGCCTAAAAACCAAGCTGTCATTTGTTGGAAGGGAACAAACAAGGGAACAAACTAAACAAGTAATATTCTTGATGACCTCAATTTTTCTGGAGCTGCATATTCATTTATTATGGCTATCCTCTATCCCTACAATTTCACGTTCGCGCTGCACCCGATCCTATATATGTACAGAAAATCAGTAGTCTGTTCACCTGTGTTGATTGACAGTTTGCTGGTCCAATCAAAAGGGCAGAGTGCAAGGGAGATGCTGCGGCTACGGTCTCTGGTTATGTGGAGAGTAAACCCACGGATACTCTGTGCCAGAAGATGAGTGATAAAACCCGGCCAGATAATTTCAAGTCATCAGTCTCAAGTCAACGTTGGGTCCCGAGTCTTGAGGCTCCAAGTCCAAGTTATTTTATTTTCTATCAAGTCATCAAATTAGTCATTGGACTCAAATCAAACTTTTTGTCACATGCATCGAATACAACAAGGGTAGACCTTACTGTGAAATGCTTACTTACAAGCCTTTAACCAACAGTGCAGTTCAAGAACAGTTAAGAACATATTTACCAAATAAACTAAAGTAAAAAATATATAAAAAGTAACACAATAGCATAACAATAACGAGGCTATATACAGGGGGTACCAATACCGAGTCAGTGAGAGGGGGTACTGGCTAAAGGTAATTTGTACATGTAGGTAGGGGTGAAGTGACTATGCATAGATAATAAACAGAGAGTAGCAGCAGTGTACAAAACAAATGAAGGGGGGGGAATCAATGTAATAGTCAGACTTGAGTCCACAACAACAGAAAACATATACAAAAGAACACTGATGCCGAGGTCTTCCAACATAAAACATCTTAGATAAGAAAATATTGTCATTAAATTCTACTTAACTCATTACTTTTTTTTTTCTCTCTTTCCTTCCCTCAAATCCCCAGGAGCCAGTATGTTAGCCCCAGGGACCGGTTCCCCAGGCACAGCCCAAGACCGGCCCCAAATTCCTATTGTGTTCTATTTGTGAACATGCAAGGAATGTGAAACATTTCCAGCACATATAGGACTTGTTCAAACTCCTTCAAAACCATTTTTTTTTGTTTGAACTCCCTTTGATTTTATTTTATGAGGATCTCTTTTAGTCCCCATTTGGACTAATCTTCCAAGAGTCCTTAACATTAAAATACAATTTATAATACAAACACACGTTCACATATAACACACTATTACAAACATACATAATACACTAGCATAATGACCCAATAAATACTCAATCTAAAAAAAGATTGATTCTTCATCTACTATAGTCCCACAACATTTCTATATACTATATTTAAAAATAGTTTTTAAATAATGTTTAAACTTCTATATTGAAAGGTTTCTAGTTTGCCCAGTTAATTTATTCCATTTCTTTATTGCTCTAAATCGAAATGTTATTTTCCCCATTTCTTTTTTCTGTCTGGATAACGCATAGATGGTGGACAATCTATTCCTAGTATTTACAGAATGTCTGTCTCTTACCAACTGAATACCATTGTGAATAGAACTTGGCCATTTTAAATTATGTATATTATAAAATAAGATAAGCATGTTTTTTTCAATTATCTTGTCGATTGGTGACCAACCAAGAACACTGCACATGACTGCAACAGAAGAACCATATCTCCACCTTAAAACAATCCTTGCTGCTTTATTCTGTGCATTCTGCAGCCTCCTAACTTCACTAGATGATGCATTTCCCCAGACCACCAAACAATAGTTCACTTGACTCTAAACCAATGTCTGTGTTATTTGCTGAAGGATTTTCCCCGGTAAATATTTAGTTATACTTCTGATTATGCATGCTGTTTTAATATGTTTTTTTTTTTTTTTACATAGATTAGTTATTTGAGACGACCATGATAAGCAGTTGTCAAGCTGCATTCCCAGTAGTTTGGTTTCTGCCACTTCTTCAATTTGTACTCCTCCCATACTGAATTGTATCCCATGCTGTTTTGGCCTTTTCCTAGTTGAACAGACCAACATAACTTTGGTTTTCTTGGTGTTTAAAGCAAGTTTGTTTTGGCAAACCCATTTCCTGATATTCTCCAAATCTCCTTGCAAAGCTTGCTGTACCTGTTGAACCGATTGTCTTTTGCTGCATAAATTGTAGTATCATCTGCAAATATAGTAGCTTGAGTTTCAACCAAGGCACAGGGAAGGTCGTTGGTGTATATTAAGAAGAGAAGTGGCCCAAGCAGCTGCCCTGCGGTATTCCACAGTTTAACACATTAGGGGAAGAAAATGAACCATTGATATAGGTAGACTGTTTCCTGTCAGTTAGATATGACTGTTCCCAATTCAATGCTACCTCCTTAAAACCATAATGCATTAATTTTGTCAAAACAATTTAATGATCCACTAAATCAAATGCTGCACTGAAATCTAAAAATAGTACACCTACAAACCTGCCATTATCCATAGCATTGAGCCACTGGTCAGTCATGTCAACCAATGCAGTGGTAGTGGAATGGTTTTTGCGATAAGCATGCTGATTGGCTGTAATCAGATCATTCTTTTCCATATACTCCCACATTTGTCTACTCACAATACCCTCCAATATCTTACTGAGTGTAGGGAGTAGACTAATTGGTTGACTATTGGTAGGAGTTTCTTTGAGAAAAAGCTTCACCCGGTTCATCATCAATCCATGGAGATGGACGGGCACCAACTGTTCTCTTTCTTACAGGCTTTCTAACTTCTTGGTCTATGGAGGTTTCAGTGTGAACAAACCGACACATCATAACGTAACATAGGGCTGGGCGGTATACCGTATTTTACAATACAAAAGGTAATGATCCACAGACCGGTTTGGGTTTTTACTTTACCTTCTATAACGGTATTTGAATGTTTTGTTTGTTTAATGTGATGCGCCGTATGTAACGTCCATTTTTATAGTTTACTTCGCTACTTGAGTCATCTCTCTCCGCTCTCTCAATGGCGTTTTCCACACAGACCTAGCCCCGCCACCTGTCACTCAAGGAGCGCATTTGATGTTCCTCGACCCTGAGACACTTGCGTTCAGTCTGCATGGTCAATGCAGCACATTCAACAATGTCGATGACAACAATGCTGTTTTCACTTTGTTTCTCAATATAAATCCACTAGCGTTCTATAATTACAACATTAGTTTGTGTTTCTTACATCAGCAAATAGCTCATAACTGTCCTGTGAGGATCTCTTTCTTCCCCTCCAGTAAAATCCACCAAGGAATGGTGTTAACAGACTTTTTCCCGTCTAATCTCTAACACAGTCAAAAGTGGATACTGGAACAATATTTCTAACATAAGAATGTGGGGAAGGGTCAGTGTGGAGCTATGATAGGAATGTGATTTTAGGAGTTCATAAGAGATAACTTGCTATTATATACCTTCGCGCAGTAAGTAGCCATGCCCCGAGTGAGGTCAGAGAGAGTGTCAGACTGAAGATACCATCCCCTTCGGTGCATAAAAGGATTGCCAACAGAGATTAACCTCACTCGGGTAGGGGGCACTATTTTCACCTCCGGATGAAAAGCGTGCCCAAAGTAAACTGCCTGTTACTCAGGCCCAGAAGCTAGGATAGAAAACACTCTAAAGTTTCCAAAACTGTTAAAATAATGTCTGAGTATAACAGAACTAATATGGCAGGCGAAAACCTGAGAAAAAGCCATCCAGGAAGTGGGATTTATTTATGTTTGTAATTTTCCATTGACTGCCTTTACATTATCCAATGACTTAGGACTCAAGATTGCACTTCCTATGGCTTCCACTAGATGTCAACAGTCTTTAGAAATTGTTTCAGGCTTGTATTCTGAAAAATGAGAGTGTAAGACCACCCTGAATGAGTGGACCCTGCAGTGTCCCAGAGCTGTTTGCTGCACACGACCGAGAGCGCACCTTTCTTGTTTTTCTTTTATATTGACGAAGCTATTGTCAGTTTGAAATATTATTGATTATTACGACTAAAAACAACCTGGGGAATGATTATAAACATCGTTTGACATGTTTCTACGAACTTTACTGACACTTTTGGGATTTTTGTCTGCCTGTTGTGACCGCCTCGGAGCCATTGGATTACTGAACAAAAACTGAGGTTTTTGGATGTAGAGAGGGAATTTAACGAACAAAACAAACATTTATTGGGTAACTGGTAGTCTTGTGAGTGCAACCATATGAAGATCATCAAAGGTAAGTGATTAATTTTATCACTATTTCTGACTTTTGTTACTCCTCTACTTGGCTGGTAACTGTTTGTAATGTTTTGTGTGCTGGGCGCTGTCCTCAGATAATCGCATGGTATGCTTTCGCCGTAAAGCATTTTTGAAATCTGACACAACGGTTGCAATTTCACCGGATGTTGGCCAGGTGGGACGGTACCTTCCCACACCCCCTAGAGAGGTTAAAATTAGACCAAGAAACGTGAGGCGGGAGCTACACGTTTGAAATGGTTGGAACTTTGAACCTCAACTCGAAGTGAAGAATTCCTCACCTTCATTTAGAGTCTCAAATCACCGTATTCTCCTACCATCATCACCAATGGGAACCGTCAACATGACTGGTTATCTTCCAGAGTGAACAACAGTAGACGAGACGGTCCGGAGCCTTTCAGTCAATCAGAGCCTCACAAGCTGAAAGGCCAACCCACATCCTTCCTAAGAAGGCCACGTTCCCGATAGAGATAAATGGCGAACAAAGGCACTCACACGTAAATACGTTCATGCTTTCTTATTCCAAACGGGCGGTGGTTCATGTGCAAAGTACATGATAAATGTGAGAATAGTTCTGAAATGTGTAAAAAATAAGTGTCCCTTTTCCCTCTCTCTCTCTCTCTCTCTCTCTCTCACCCACCCCTCTTCATTTTCGGTGTAACAAGCCGCCATATTAGTCAGTCCACTAGGGACTGTTGTCTCATGTAAAGGGTGTATGTATATTATGTGCTATTATTTAGTTAACTAGTAAATACATAATTAAACCAATGTGTAGTACTGAATCCTGAGTAAGGCTGGGGTGTTTGCAGATCCAAGAAGGTTACGGCTGTTCAGAATGATAATATGATATGAGGTATGATTAATAAGTTAACTGTTTATTGATGTAATAGATATATATCTCCTAGTTTAATTCAGGAGATGGTAACTCTAAACAACTTCTACCATGCTGCCCCAGATCCTAATGAGTTAATTGTTACATGATTCATTTAAAATTGGGTAACAAACATAGTTAGTTGATTAAATGAATAACAGTCATCAGATTAATGTCACGACACTAGTTTGTCTTTTCTTAGCAAGTTGGGCCTAAATCTTGTTAGCCGCTAATTGTTAGCCTGTAATGCTAATCGATAGCTAATAAATGTACTGAGTCAGCACGAACATAATTAGCGATAAAGCCAGATAATACCAGTGATGGTATACACTTAAATTAGCATGTTGTTTGTGCAGCAAAATCAAAGAGGATGACGCAAAGCAAGAATATGTTAGCTACATGAGGTAGCTAAGAGAAAACATTAAAATGCAGCCAAAGATTATAAGGTCCCCGAGCAAACACTTTGGTTCCAACCAAGTCCCAATAACTCCCCCTCTGCATATTCATTAGTTATGTTAAACAACACTGTATTCAAAGTGTTCACTATTATTTTTGGTGTTAGTTGAATCATCCCACCTTGATGATAGAGCGCAGTGAGGAAGCCCTGGCGGTCATTGCCCTGGAACAGGGCCTTCTCTATCTCCATCTCTCTGCGGGACAGGGGTAGGCTGGCAGAGAAGCGCTGTGGGCGGGAAATGAGCTCTGACCTGGCATCCATCTTGTCCTGGATCACCAGAAGACGCTGCTGCCGCACCCCGGGGGCCACACACACCCCATGACCCTGTAGGGCAGAACACACAACATGGCTGCCTGTAGAAAACACACCATGGCCCTGAACCACTACCATGGATGCCTGAGTTACCACAGAGACCCATGGTAGGTCAAACAATCAATATCTATATCAGGCTACACCACCAGGAGGTTTTGGCATCTGAAAAAACACTCACAGTTGGTCAATCAGTAAATATCACTTTTCAAACATTTTCTTTGGTTTACATACAGGCTCTGTATTCCTTCTTAGGGGGTGTAATTGAAAACCACAACATACATATAACATATTATCATTATATCCAGCATTACCAGTGGGCAAAACTGGTTAGAATGACATTATTACAATCTGGTTGTACTGACGTCATTTCAACCAGTTTTGCACACTGGAAAGCAACAATCACCTTCTCTTCGATATTATGACCTGCTTTTCCCAACAGGATGCAGGACGTGGGTGTCCAACAACTGTACCGTCCCTTGTTATATAATATGAATGATATATATAAATAACATTCACCTTCTCAGTGTTCTCTGGCTGGTCTCTGTTGAGCCACAGTTCTACCTCCAGGTCTGTGAGCCCCAGCTCCCTGAGACTGGCCAGCTCACTCTCCCCATCCTGTAGAGCCTGGAACTGGGATAGACTCCTCACCCCGGCAGCCTGCTCCCCAAATGGCTTGTACAGCGCAGCAGGGGCAAAACACTTCCTCTTTGCAACACATCTGAGACAACAAATGAGAGATCTCTAAGTCCATGTGGTCTCTCTGAATGAGAGGTCTGAGTCTGTCTCTAACTAGATAATAACATTTAATTTCAGGAGCAGCAATTCTTAATCATTTAGTTCTCTTGCAATAATGTAGCCTAAATTAAGTGGAGGCCTATTATTTGGCTCAATCGCGTATAGGCAACTCACATAAGCCCGCAGAAGTTGTGAAATTTAAACACAAAAATATTATTTATATTTTACTCTGTTATATTCTTTCTATAAAACATATGTTTGTTGACTGTGATTACGGCAGGGGAATGTAAGGTTGTTCTCTTGTCTGTTTAATGAACAAACTTGATTTGATTTCATAGGCTGCGCAGACAAGTAACAAACTCAATATGCTATTCTTGTGAAAATACATTGTATTAGTCTTATAATGTTTTCTAAGGGCCTGCCTCAACGAATGAATAACAGATCTTTGAGAAGGTGTATATTCAATGGATTTTTAAAAATAAGGAACACCTCCTCACATCTTGCTCTACTCCTGTGCACTCATCACCGGTTCCGGCATGTGAGGAATAATAGGCTTATAATGGTAAAAAGGTGGTAAAAATAGGCTGGTTTGAAAGGTAGTCATACTAACATTACCTCATTGTCTTTTACAGGCGACATACCATAAATCCTATGTGAAAAGTGAACTGTCAGTCCTGACCTAGGGTGTAATAAGAATATGTAAATAGTGTGGCTGTTGCAACTTGCTATTGTAATGCTGTATAAGAAAAGAAAACAGTGTGATGAGGTGAGTTTCCCCCTTACTATGTAAAGCGCTTTCAGCTTTCAGTTGGTAGAAAAACTCGATAAATCCAATCTAGGCTACGTCGCAGTGCCAGCTGTGCCACTAGAGATTCTGGGCTTGAGTCAAGGTTTTGTCGCAGCCGGCCGCGACCGGGAGCCTCATGGGGCGGCGCACAATTGGCCCAGCGTCGTCCAGGTTAGGGGAGGGTTTGGCTGGGAGGAATGTTCCTGTCCCATCACGCACTAGCGACTCCTGTGGCGGGCCGGGCGCAGGGTGTACAGGGTTTCGACACGATCGCCAGGTGTACAGTGTTTCCTCCGACACATTGGTGCGGCTGGCTTCCGGGTTAAGCGGGCGTTGTGTCAAGAAGCAGTGCAACTTGGCTGGGTTGTTTCGGAGGACGCACGGCTCTCGACCTTCGCCTCTCCCGAGTCCGTACTGGAGTTGAAGCGATGGGACAGGACTGTAACTACCAATTGGATACCACAAAATTGAGGAGAAAAGGGGGTGTAAAGTAATAATATAATAATAATATATGCCATTTAGCTGACGCTTTTATCCAAAGCGACTTACAGTCATGTGTGCATACATTCTACGTGTGGGTGGTCCCGGGAATCGAACCCACTACCCTGGCGTTACAAGCGCCATGCTCTACCAACTGAGCCACAGAAGGACCAGTATATATCCAATCTATCATTATTATCATTTAGTAGAAGTGTAGGTTATTGTATCTGAACTGTGTGGCAAATGCTATTGTAATTCTGTGTGTGTGTGTGAGAGAGTAGGGAGGCTCACCTGTCTATGTTGACGTCTGTGTCTAACTGCTGTAGGAGGAGACTGTGGAGCTGTCTCTGTCCCTCGGTCTCCTGTTCCTCCAAGACTGGGCCGTCCTCACACGCATGACGAGTCATACTGTAACACACACAGGGTCAAAAAGTATACACGCTGGTCTCATACACATCTTACTCTACACATTTTCATTAAAGCATACATACAGTACAACTGTCGTTAGCAACCGATTATTGGGCAAACCCGTTAAATAAACAGCTTGTTTTTGGTTTAAACAGCAGATTTTACCTGATTAAGCACAATACCATTGGATATTAATGTTGAAAGTTTGATTTATATTCCTATAACTTAAGTTGAAAATTATGCTGTCTCTGCATCCAGTTGACAAGACATGTTGATAAATAGCCCAATGTCAAAACAGTTAACGTGCCAAAATCAATAACCAATATGCAGAAACAGTTTGTGACATTGAAAACCTGAAAATGTACCATCTACACATACAGTGCCTTCAGAAAGTATTCACACCCCTTGACTTTTTCCACATTTTGTTGAGTTACAGCCTGAATTTAAAATGGATTAAATTGAGATTGCGTCACTGGCCTACACAGAATACCCCATAATATCATAGTGGAGTTCTGTTTTTAGAAATGTATTAAAAATTAAAAGCTGAAATGTCTTGAGTCAATAAGTATTCAACCCCTTTGTTATGGCAAGCCTAAATAAGTTTAGGAGTAGAAATGTGCATAACAAATCACATAAGTTGCATGTTTAACATGATTTGTGTACCCCACACATAATTATAAGGTCCCTCAGTTGAGCAGTGAATTGCAAACACAGATTCAACCACAAAGACCAGGGAGATTTTCCAATGCCTAGCAAAAAAGGGTACCAATTGGTAGATTGGTAAACATAAAAAAGCAGACATTGAATATCCTCTGCAGCAGAGGAAACTCTGGGTCTTCCTTTCCTGTGGCGGTCCTCATGAGAGACAGTTTCATCATAGCACTTGATGGTTTTTGCGACTACACTTGGAAGAAACTTTCAAAGTTCTTGACATTTTCCAGAATGCACCAAAAACCCTGTTGTTTTGACAAGTGGCAACAAATCCCTCATATCGAATAGGAGGTAAATTATTTTGCAAGCTCTGTTGAAACTACCACAACTCAAAACCCACATGGAAACTGGAGGTTCTCTTTTACTTCACTAGTTAGAGAACAACCTGCAGAAGAGTGTCAACAGATGTTTGGAATGTTGCATTTTTAAAACGGGGGTCACCAACAGAACAAGAAACGCAACATTATTTTGTAAATGACACATATTGATTATCACGCAGAAATCAATAGCACCTCCAGGTAAAACTAACACAGCTCAAAGACCACCCGGAACATGAAAATAATATGTACATCACTGGTTAGATGACAACTTGTAAAAGACGCCTAGCTAGCTACATTTTGAAATGTTGCATTTTGATTCAAGTGTGTCGCCAACGCGGTAAGTGTAAAGCAACTGCTTTTTTTCACGTTGAAATCAATAGAATCGGGGTAAACGCTTAGGGTATAAGCGCTATTTTAACTAAGACTTTTGAAAGACCACCCGGAATATGAGAACGCTCCTAAACAAAATGCAACCCTGCGCTCTAGACTAGATTCGGCGACAGACGCGTATAGTTATTGGCTACAAGATTGTATGCATGCATATCATACAATAAACTGTTGAAATTAATATAACCGTAGCATATAATGTTGTTTACCGTCGCATATCTCCGTGTTCCTCTGAGGTTTAATGGCAGACTATAGCCTACTGGTGAGAACCACGGTAGGAGTCATAATACCCAGAAAACCTAGCGGTAAAACCCGGAAATGTTTCTTCCACATTCTTTTTTCTGTCGGGGACGTTAGAACTACTTCATATAAAGTCTGTGTTTCGTGTTGGCTGACCTTGGCTTGACGTTTTGATAACCGCGCAAATAACGATAGGAATAAGCTGAAACATTTTTATGTAATTCATTTCATTATTCTTTTGGCCAAATTTCATATTCACAAATGTAAATTTACAAACAAAAAAACACATTTTCTTACCCTACAAAAATAAATTGAACTGTATTTTAGGATAATTTACTCTACTAACAAAAAAGCTGTTAGAATTATAAGTGAATGTATGTCCCTTTATGTCCTTGTATAATGTGATATTGTACCCCCTAGCTCAATTGTCCATTGTATATAATCTACTTGTGTTCCCTAATGTACTTTCTGTATTGATTTGTTGTTAATAAAATTTAAAAATTAAAGATAACCGCGCAAATATATTTCGTTTCATATATTTTAGGGATAGCCTACCCATGGACAGTCAGGTCGTGGCTGGCAATATTTTTATCTGAAAATATGTATAAAGCCTATAGGCTTAAATAAATGAATAAAAGCACAGGTGTCAATTTGGCAAATCATAAACCAATTGGCCACCTTTACTGCACTGTGTAGAAGATAACCGAAAAAATGAGTTGGCAATGTGAAATTAAATCACTGAGCCATCCATCCACATTGGGTCTCCTAACATTGCTTAACACTTTGGAGAAGTCATTGGGTTCTCAAACGGGATTCTCAAGCGAGAGACCACAGTTGACATCCTCCAGTTGCACATTTTACTCATACACTTTTTTAAATGATCATGCAAATCTTAAAATTACTAAAAGATGCTGTGATGCCAAATGTTTTAAAAATAAATCTAACTAATCAATAAAAAGCAGGCTACATTCCAGTGGTGGGCCGTCAGGGCCAGCAAGGCCTTCTCTGCTGGCCTAAACATCACCAGAATATGAATAAAATTTAAAATATATTTTCCCACAAATATGTATTAAATTATTCCCCAGAGTAAGAGTTATACTCTTCATTTCATAGCTTTCCTCTTGGTTGCACTGCTTCCAGCCCCAGGTTGAGATTTGGAGGGCTGGTCTTTATGTTATATCTTTTATCCAATCATATTCAGCCATCATGTGTTGCCAGGGGTCTAAAATCTGCCTTCAGGCCTTCAGAATCAACAGTGCGGGAGCTTGTAGCTTAAAGTGAATGAAAATTAAAATGTATTGTCAACCAATCAGCTTTAGAGTTGGCTATTGTACGCCTGCTGGCTGGCTCCAGTGTTACACAGGAGCCAGCTAGCAGGCGTAGTGCGTGCACGTCTTTTGATTGGATTACCAATATTGAGAGGCAAGTCCTATGGGCAGGTCTATGCAGAACCTCAGAACTAGGAAACTGAATTTGATAAACAAATTCATTTGCGTACTACTACGCTGTTTTTTTCAACCCACAATGGCGGAAGGAGAAGATATCGATTTCATCGAGGATATAATTATAACGGCATTCTCAAGACAAACTTTTCAAGAAAAGTTAGACATTGTCAGGAGAGGTCGCCCGACGCCGATGCTACAAAGCCTGTCACAGGTGGGAAAGGGGTTCGTTCACCACTTTCAAAGTTCCAACTACGAGCGCTATCAATGGCTCACAGGCTCCGAGAAGCACTGCAAACTGTACTGCTGGGAAGGCCTACTATTTGCAAGTGATCGAGTTGGTGTTTGGAGCCACACTGGCTTTGCAAACTTGAGTTGTCTAACCAAGGCAACCGAGACACCAAAGTACGGCTGGGCACTTACAAGCAATGGTGCTTTTGAAAACTTTTGGGGACACCCGAGTGGATCTACAGCTCAACGAACAAGCGCACAGGGCAACGGAGCTGCACAATGAAAAGGTATTATACTCTTCCCCTGCAATTCTCTGAATAAAAATGTAAATTTCAAGGTGGACGCAACGCCTGGTTATACTGCGTTTCTGTCTCAATGTATATCAAATCCAATTTATTTATATAGCCCTTCGTACATCAGCTGATATCTCAAAGTGCTGTACAGAAACCCAGCCTAAAAACCCAAACAGCAAGCATTGCAGGTGTAGAAGCACGGTGGCTAGGAAAAACTCCCTAGAAAGGCCAAAACCTAGGAAGAAACCTAGAGAGGAACCAGGCTATGTGGGGTGGCCAGTCCTCTTCTGGCTGTGCCGGGTGGAGATTATAACAGAACATGGCCAAGATGTTCAAATGTTCATAAATGACCAGCATGGTCGTATAATAATAAGGCAGAACAGTTGAAACTGGAGTAGCAGCACGGTCAGGTGGACTGGGGACAGCAAGGTGTCATCATGTCAGGTAGTCCTGGGGCATGGTCCTAGGGCTCAGGTCCTCCGAGAGAGAGAAAGAAAGAGAGAATTAGAGAGAGCATTTGTGGGGTGGCCAGTCATCTTCTGGCTGTGCTGGGTGGAGATTATAACAGAACATGGCCAAGATGTTAAAATGTTCATAAATGACCAGCATGGTCGAATAATAATAAGGCAGAACAGTTGAAACTGTATAGTGTCTAGAGCCATGGCATCATAATGATGGTAATAAGAGGTGGATTAATTCAGGTGGGACTGTGTAGGACCTCACTGAAGGTCCAGGCCCACAGCACGCCACTGCTACATTCAGACATCAAAGATTATGTTCTCTATAATAATAAGGGGATTAGGGTATAGGCCTACATAAGGGGATTTGATGGAGGAAGAAATGAAATCAATAAATGGGGCGATCTGGACTAGGATTAATAAAGCAATTTTACAAAATAGGCTTTACAAACTGACCCCGTATAGCATGGATGCAGCAACCACTTTAACTTCTTGGATATAGGGGGCGCTCTTTTAATTTTTGGATAAAAAAAACGTTCCCGTTTTAAACAAGATATTTTGTCACGAAAAGATGCTCGACTATGCATATAATTGACAGCTTTGGAAAGAAAACACTCTGACGTTTCCAAAACTGCAAAAATATTGTCTGTGAGTGCCACAGAACTGATGCTACAGGCGAAACCAAGATGAAATTTCAAACAGGAAGTGCCCCAGATTTTGAAGGTGCTGTGTTCCAATGTCTCCTTATATGGCTGTGAGTGGGCCAGGAATGAGCTTACACTTTCTGTCGTTTCCCCAAGGTGTCTGCAGCATTGTGACGTATTTGTAGGCATATCATTGGAAGATTGACCATTTTAAACTACATCTACCAGGTGCTCGCTTGGTGTCCTCCGTCGCAATTATTGCGTAATCTCCAGCTGCGTGTATATGCTTCCGATGAGAAACCCAGCTGCCACGAATGATTTATCATCGAATACATATGTGAAAAACACCTTGAGGATTGATTCTAAACAACGTTTGCCATGTTTCTGTCGATATTATGGAGTTAATTTGGAAAAAAGTTCGGTAATGACTGAATTTTCAGGTTTTTTTCTTAGCCAAACGTGATGAACAAAACGGAGCAATTTCTCCTACACAAATAATATTTTTGGAAAAAATGAACATTTGCTATCTAACTGAGAGTCTCCTCATTGAAAACATCCGAAGTTCTTCAAAGGTAAATTATTTTATTTGAATGCTTTTCTTGTTTTTGTGAAAATGTTGCCTGCTGAATGCTAGGCTTAATGCTATGCTAGCTATCAATACTCTTACACAAATGCTTGTGTAGCTATGGTTGAAAAGCATATTTTGAAAATATGAGATGACAGTGTCGTTAACAAAAGGCTAAGCTTGTGAGTGAATATATTTTTTTCATTTCATTTGCGATTTTCATGAATAGCTAACGTTGCGTTATGGTAATGAGCTTGAGGCTATGATTACGCTCCCGGATACGGGATTGCTCGACACAAAAAGTTAAACTATCCAGTCATTTAATTCCAATAAAAAAATATATTCAAATAATTGAGGGTTGTTATCTACAGGTAAATTGAAAACTATCAGACAAAGATCAGTACAGCCATGATCAAAGCTCATGCGAGAGACTAATGCTACACGGATCATAGCAAGCACACAAAACCTTAATTATATCTAGCGCGTGCACACTGGCAAGGCTCAGAACTTTTTGACCGTTGGTTTGCCTGTGTTGCCAGTAGCTACTCGTTGAAGCTGAAGAAGCTAACGTTAACTGTCAAATTGGGTAATTATCAATCATTACTACATCTAATTGTCACTGAATTTAACTAGCTTAACGTTTGTAAATGCTAACTAACATTAAAGTTAAAATATCATAGCTAACATTATATCATCTGCTGTAGCTACCTAGCTACCGTGTCATCGGTCACCTATAGCTAACAATAACGTTAGTTTATCTGTAGATGCAAATTAATCTGTTAGCTAACTTTAGCTAGCTAGAAAACTATTGTATATATTGATTTAATGTAATTGCATTTTAATCTAATCTTGTACTATCAGACTGCAGATTTGTAATGGTAACGTTAATTTACCTCTAGTGACTCCCCATCCCGGGTCCGGGAGCGTAATCATCGACTGACACTAATTAGCATAACGTAACGGACATAAATATTACTAGAAAATATTCCTATTCGTGAAAATCACAAGTGAAATATACTGAGACACAGTTTAGCCTTTTGTTAATCACCCTGTCATCTCAGATTTTCAAAATATGCTTTACAGCCAAAGCTAGACAAGCATTTGTGTAAGTTTATCGATAGCCTAGCATAGCATTTTGTCCAGCTAGCAGCAGGTAACTTGGTCACGGAAATCAGACGCAGGCGTGCTAACCAAGGTTGCCACGCTAACCAAGGTTTCCTCTGACACATTGGTGCGGCTGGGACTGGGGCTGGATGAGCGCTGTGTGAAGAAGCAGTGCGGCTTGGTTGGGTTGTGTATCAGAGGACGCATGACTTTCAACCGTACGGGAGTTGTTGCAATAAGACAAGATAGTAGCTACTAAAAACAATTGGATACTACAAAATTGGGAAGAACAAAAGGGGTAAAATACATTTTAAAAACTTGTCGAGGGTGTATTCAGTTGCCGAAGTTAGATGCTGTTCTGTGAAAACTGTCATCACCAATTTTGAGTTTGCCTTTGAAAATTGGATTTAAGCCAAAAGGAGGAGGAAACAAACATTACTGATTACTGATGTTTACTTGTGGAGTGGGTGTTCAATAACTGCTCAATTCTATTCTTTAATTCGAATTTGTACAATTTGCCCTGTCCCCATTGACTGTCTCAGTAAAACTGCAGCGAGAAACGGTCAATAATAAGACATGCTACTGTCTGTACACTAGTGAGCAGACAGACCGTCTGAGCAGTTCAACTAAAGAGTGTAAGGAAAAGTGTCACTTCAACTTCAGCTGAATCTATTCTTCATGACTGTTTAGAAAATATATTCAAACATTTATTTCTTGTGTACTTCTATCAATCGTGCCCCTCCTGAGACAAACTCAAAATACTTATCTCACCACGACCATATCACACACCGTAATGACCATTGTGGTCCTTTTATTCCTCAGTGCTATCTATGCCATAATCATCTGGGGCGAACACTGTAACAGTGTGGAAAGGCTTGCCGACACAGCCTGCTCTCCACAGACCCCCAGAACACAGAGGCAACGGCCTCTGGAGCAACTTGTTATTTCAATTTGAGCCAGGCCACAGAACAAGGACATCACATAACAACGTAGGGAGCCAGGAACGGTAGGTGATCGGGGGCCTCAAACAGGATCAGGTGCTCCAAACCCTGTCAAGACCAAAGCCAGTCCCCTTGGTAGGGCACACTAATACATGTAAAGGGGCCTCTCCTTTTCACTCTCTGACTCTCACACTAGACTGTATCATTTTCTTTATTAAATGTTTGGAGTCTGAGAGAAGTGAGAAGTTTATTATAAGGTGTTAGTGGCAGTGCAAGTGGAACGACCCCACATCTGGCTTCTGTTACAATACACTACATCACATTTATTCAGTGTCAGGATTCCCTGGGCTAAAGCTCTTATCATCACCTTCAAACATCGCCCTCTCATCGGGAGAGTTCAAGGGTCAAATGGCTGCACTGCCCGTCTACTGTCAGATTTCTAACACTTGGGAGGCCTTGACAGACAGTTCACAGGAAACACTGTCTACTGGGTGTTGAATTAACCCCTGTTGGCCTTAAATATCCTCATGGCTCCAATTTGATAGTGTAAATCAATCAAATGATGTTAATGCAACTTTATACACAGTTCACTGTAATTACCTTATACACAGTTCACTGTAATTACCTAATACACAGTTCACTGTAATTACCTTATAGACAGTTCACTGTAATTACCTAATACACAGTTCACTGTAATTACCTTATAGACAGTTCACTGTAATTACCTAATACACAGTTCACTGTAATTACCTCATACACAGTTCACTGTAATTTCCTCATACACAGTTCACTGTAATTACCTCATACACAGTTCACTGTAATTTCCTCATACACATTTCACTGTAATTTCCTCATACACAGTTCACTGTAATTACCTCATACACAGTTCACTGTAATTACCTTATAGACAGTTCACTGTAATTACCTAATACACAGTTCACTGTAATTACCTCATACACAGTTCACTGTAATTACCTCATACACAGTTCACTGTAATTTCCTCATACACAGTTCACTGTAATTACCTCATACACAGTTCACTGTAATTACCTGCCGTCACAGAAACTCAAAGTCAAATAATGTATTCAAGATTTACTGGATCTTCCTGTATTAATGAACTGTGCCAAAGGCCTTGCAGCATATTTCAATATAAGAGAAGGCAGGGGGCTGAAAAGTAAGAGTAATGTCTTAACACTCTGTCCCACACTGTTTGAACATTTATACAGCGTTAGAGCTATAATGTCCATGTCTTGCAGAACAAGGGAGAGAAGACTTCCTAACTGTGGAGTGCACACAGTCATAATTTGTTTACTCAGAAGGGCTTGTCCTTCCTAAAAACTTCATATTCAATTCAAGAGACAGGCTTTTTTAGGTAACTCGGTAAATAAGCAGAAACATGACAAATTCCAATGTTTTTCTAAGGAAGTGAGACATAAAGACAATGCCTGTTTGAATTTATAACATTGCTTTGGCTTGTATCTGGCCCCCTACCCATGGACATGCTATATTTAAGTCTCTGGCTGGTTTTTAGCCTTTAGTCCACCCAGATTTCCCCTGGCCTGTGTTAACTCCTGAAAACAGTTTTGTAGCATGACCTGTTCAGTTGAATTATACAAGCCCAGAGTGCACACAGGCAGTTGGGATGCCCCTGTACACTATTACATTTTTTCTCCTAATTTCAGCTTTCAGAATCCTGCTCCTCTCAGACCCAGTTCACGGCAATAAAGAAGTGGAGGTATGTGTCTTTATCAGACCTCTGAACCTTATGAACACCAATGTTGGTTAATATTCATCAGGTGCTTTATTGCAGAAAACGAGAGCACAAAGTGGATCCAGCAGAGCCACAGGCAGGTAGAGGTCAAGTTAAGCTGGAGGAGCGATGGGCCTGGTTTGTCAAGGGCACCTCTTACATTGATTGGCCAGTTGAGACACCTTCTCCCTCGGTGTGGTGAAAAACATATTTCAGGGTAAATGCAGTTAAATCGAGAGGATATGTTGGAGATGTATAAAATAAAATAAATCTGAGTTTTTTTTTTCAGTTTCTTGTACAGTTGAGGGTAACTTGCCTTACAGTTCAACTTGTAGTGTAGCCAGGCATAGAAAACGTGAATGGGAATGTCAGAGTGTGCGCATCTGGTCGAAGGAAGTCAATTGCAGGAGAGCAGAGATGAGTGAACCGGCACACTTTAATCAGGCAGAGGAAAACAGCCGAACGCAACAGCGTCACAACACTCTGGCCCAAGGGAAAAAAGCGAATGCGCACAAATTACACAAAATACAAAGCCATGGGTTACAGCCATACCCAGCGCAAAACCAGCCTGAAGCGTCACACACAATACGGAATGAACAATACCACACACAGACATGGGGGGGAACAGAGAATAATATACACGTAGAGTGACGAGGGGATGTAAACCAGGTGTGCGGAAAAACAAGATAAAACAAGTGGAAAATGAAAGGTGGAGCGGCGATGGCTAGAAGACTGGTGACGTCGACCGCCGCCCAAACAAGGAGAGGGACCGACTTCGGCGGGAGTCGTGACAGGGAATTCTGATATACCACACAATATTCCCTAATACAGTATGTTTCCCACAGTTGGAAAACCCCACCTGGCTTCAAAAGTAAATAGTTTGCCATCTATAAAGAGGAGTTGTCAGTCACAATTAGTATTTGTTTCTTTGAGAGGGACCCAGAACACATACCAACTCAATATATTTGTCATCAGGTCCTTAATTCATTTATCCAATATAGAAATGAGGCAGTGCATTAATATCACAATTTCCATTCAAATGTTAAATTACAACCATAAATTATTTTCCTCTGCTAGTGTAAGGGATTTCCTCCTCTTCTTCCGAAGAGGAGAGGCAAAAAGGATCGGAGGACCAATATGCAGCGTGGTAAGTGTCCATGGTTCTTTTAATAAGAATTAGTACACATGAACAACTGAATACAAAAACAATAAACGTGGAATGAACGAAACCCAAAACACAGACACGGAAACAAACACCCAAACAGTGAAACACAGGCTACCTAAGTATGATTCTCAATCAGAGGCAACTAATGACACCTGCCTCTGATTGAGAACCATACTAGGCCGAAACATAGAAATCCCCAAATCATAGAAAAACAAACGTAGACTGCCCACCCCAACTCATGCCTTGACCATACTAAATAATGACAAAACAAAGGAAATAAAGGTCAGAACGTGACAGTCCCCCCCCCCCCCCCCAAAGGTGCGGACTCCGGCCGCAAAACCTTAACCTATAGGGGAGGGTCTGGGTGGGCGTCTGTCCGCGGTGGCGGCTCTGGCGCGGGACGCGGACCCCACTTCACCATCGTCTTAGTCCGCCTCATTGTCCGCCTCCGTGGCTTCCTAACCATAGCAACCCTTCTAAATGACCCCTCTGGACAGAGGGGCAGCTCAGGACAGAGGGGCGGGGGCCCTGGCGCCTCTGGGCTGAGGGGCTCTGGCGCCTCTGGGCTGAGGGGCTCCGGCAGCGCTGGACAGGCGGGAGACTCCGGCAGCGCCGGACAGGCGGGAACACCTGTAGGGAGGAGACAGAGAGATAGCCTGGTGCGTGGGGCTGCCACAGGAACCACCAGGCTGGGGAGACCTTCAGGAGGCTTGGTTTTAGGAGGAGGGACCTGAAGGACCGGGCTGTGGGGGAGCACTGGAGCTCTGGTGCGCAGCCTTGGCACCACTTCCCCAGGCTGGATAACTACTCTAGCCCGGACCCTCCAGAGTGCAGGCACAGGTTGAACCTACGCGCACCTCTCCCTTAGGCTCCACTCCCACATTTGCCCGGCACAAGCGGAGCGCAGGTATAGGACTCACTGCACCCTCCCAGCGCCCCCGGAGACACAGCACGCAGAGCTGGCGCAGGATACCCTGGCCTGAAACGGCGTACCGGCGACCAGACACGCTGAGCAGGCACCATACGCCCTGGCTGGATGCCCACACTCGCATGACACTCTCGGGGGGCTGCCCTATAGCGCACCGGGCAAAGGGCACGTACTGGCAACACCTTGCGCTTAACCGCATAACACGATGCCTGACCAGTAACGCGCTGCTTATAATAAGCACGAGGAGTGAGCTCAGGTCTGCTACCTGGCTTAGCCCCACACCTCGTGTGCCCCCCCGGCAATTTTTGGGGGGGCTGCCTCTCGTACCTGTCGCACTGCCGTGCTGCCTCCTCATATCGCCGCCGCTCAGCTGTCGCTGCCTCCAGCTCTGCTTTGGGGCGGCGATATTCCCCAGTCTGTGCCCAGGGTCCCTCTCCGTTCAATATCTCCTCCCATGTCCAGGAGTCCTGTGATGCTGGCCGCTGTTGTTCCTGCTGCTATCATCGCTGTCTTCTCCCGAAGAGGAGAGGTGAAAAGGATTGGAGGACCAATATGCGGCGTGGTAAGTGTCCATGGTTCTTTTAATAAGAAATAGTACACATGAACAACTGAATACAAAAACAATAAACGTGGAATGAACGAAACCCAAAACAGTACCGTGTGGTGAAAAACACAGACACGGAAACAAACACCCCCCAACAAACAGTGAAACCCAGGCTACCTAAGTATGATTCTCAATCAGAGACAACTAATGACACCTGCCTCTGATTGAGAACCATACTAGGCCGAAACATAGAAATCCCCAAATCATAGAAAAACAAACATAGACTGCCCACCCCAACTCACGCCCTGACCATACTAAACAATGACAAAACAAAGGAAATAAAGGTCAGAACGTGACAGCTAGCTTGTGGCCATCAATTTGGATTAGCCAATTACTCTGAGCTTCTAAAGGCACATTTCTCTTCTGCAGCTTGACTGCCTAGGCACTTCCTTGAGGAAACCTTTCAAGACAGGACTTTTAAATAGGGATAATGGGAGTGGATATGGATATGGAGGGCAGGCCTTTGAACTGGCCCCTCAGCTTCAGGTTTGTTGATAAAAGGATATTAGAAGGGTGAGCCGGTTAAGGATCGATTCAGACAAGGTGTTAAAATTGTACGACAAGCGACAGTTTATTTCAGAGTGAGAATATCTGGTACACGTAAATATGGCTCTCCCATTCGCTCGCACAGAACAGCAGGAAAAGAGAGAGAGTGAACCGTTACAATACAATTTATACAAAACAGAAAGTGGGTAGATTCTGGAAGTTCGATTCTTCGGATTGGTTCACGCTGGAGGTAGTCTTCTTGCATTGGCTCAGCTGGGCCGTCCGTCACTCTAGAATCCCGCTGTCACACAATGTTCAGCTAAAGGGGGAAATTTGGTGTGTGCGCTGGCCTAGCAGTTATGGGTGTGTGTGCGTGAGTTATCCTGTAGAGGGCCCCACATCCTTTACTGTGAGAATATGTTGCTATGTGTTGTCTCAGTTATAACAATGCAATAGCAGTATGCTGGTCATTTACATAAGAAATAGCACTTCCTAACAGGTTCCACCTCCAGTAGGATATAGAATGCATCTGCCTGCAAGGCAATTGGGAATTGACGAGGTAGCGTGCACTGTCTTTAATCTAGCTCTACCTTTAATCTTTCCAATTGTACAGACTTTTTGGGTTAACCATTACTGTTAGAATGTAGAATGTAAGCCACTTTATCAATGTGTCTGTATCACTGTATCAATGTTTACTAAACTCTATACAGTAAAAAGCTCTATAAAACGTTTCTTGCGCTCACATGAACATTGTGTGTAGGATGAGGAGATTCTTGCCATCAGATCTTTTTCAAAATCCTCATAAGTAAAAAAAAGTATGTTGATGACTGTGGAAGGGCACAGTCAGACAGCTTCAGGGTAAAACAGCATGTTGATGACAATCTTGTCCAGAATCATCTAAAACAAATACTAGACAACAATTATGAATGGGACCAAAATGTAGAAATGTCCATGTTAAAATGTACGTTTTGAGTAAGCTATACTGTACATTTGAGCAAGCTATATCATAAAACAGAAATCTTGATGACTCAAGGTCAATAAAGTTTCAAATCCAACAAAATACATGATTCATTACATGACATTTAGGAAGGCTAACTAAGATAGTTTTGTTTGATCTATTTATTAATTCATTTAACTTATTTGTGGTGTTCTCCATGTCACTGGCCCTTGGAAAAAGAACTGGCAAAGAATCTCGCCTGGAGCTAAAAAACTCCCAAAGACAGGTGTTTTTAGGCCTCTCCTCATTTGTTTCACCTGCTTGGTTGTCCTTCTAAAAACCTGTAAAAATATTTTTAAAGAAAAACAAGTGAACAGTAAACAAGTATAACAGATGAAGTGTTAGATGCAGTAACAGATGAAGTGATAGATGCAGTAACAGATGAAGTGTTAGATGCAGTAACAGATGAAGTGTTAGATGCAGTAACAGATGAAGTGTTAGATGCAGTAACAGATGAAGTTCTAGATGCAGTAACAGATGAAGTTCTAGATGCAGTAACAGATGAAGTGTTAGATGCAGTAACAGATGAAGTTCTAGATGCAGAACAGATGAAGTTCTAGATGCAGTGAAGTGTTAGATGAAGATGAAGTCTAGATGCAGTAACAGGTGAAGTGATAGATGCAGTAACAGATGAAGTGTTAGTAACAGATGAAGTTCTAGATGCAGTAACAGATGAAGTGATAGATGCAGGATGAAGTGTTAGATGCAGTAACAGATGAAGTTCAGATAAACAGATGAAGATGCAGTTGAAGTGTTAGATGCAGTAACAGATGAAGTTCTAGATGCAGTAACAGATGAAGTGATAGATGCAGTAACAGATGAAGTGTTAGATGCAGTAACAGATGAAGTTCTAGATGCAGTAACAGGTGAAGTGATAGATGCAGTAACAGATGAAGTGTTAGATGCAGTAACAGATGAAGTGTTAGATGCAGTAACAGATGAAGTGTTAGATGCAGTAACAGATGAAGTGTTAGATGCAGTAACAGATTAAGTTCTAGATGCAGTAACAGATGAAGTGATAGATGCAGTAACAGATGAAGTGTTAGATGCAGTAACAGATGAAGTTCTAGATGCAGTAACAGGTGAAGTGATAGATGCAGTAACAGATGAAGTGTTAGATGCAGTAACAGGTGAAGTGTTAGATGCAGTAACAGATGAAGCAGTAACAGATGAAGTTCTAGATGCAGTAACAGATGAAGTTCTAGATGCAGTAACAGATGAAGTGTTAGATGCAGTAACAGATGAAGTTCTAGATGCAGTAACAGATGAAGTGTTAGATGCAGTAACAGATGAAGTTCTAGATGCAGTAACAGGTGAAGTGATAGATGCAGTAACAGATGAAGTGTTAGATGCAGTAACAGATGAAGTTCTAGATGCAGTAACAGGTGAAGTGTTAGATGCAGTAACAGATGAAGTGTTAGATGCAGTAACAGATGAAGTTCTAGATGCAGTAACAGATGAAGTGTTAGATGCAGTAACAGATGAAGTGATAGATGCAGTAACAGGTGAAGTGTTAGATGCAGTAACAGGTGAAGTGTTAAATGCAGTAAAAGGTGAAGTGATAGATGCAGTAACAGATTAAGTGTTAGATGCAGTAACAGGTGAAGTGTTAGATGCAGTAACAGGTGAAGTGTTAGATGCAGTAAAAGGTGAAGTGATAGATGCAGTAACAGTTAAGTGTTAGATGCAGTAACAGATGAAGTGTTAGATGCAGTAACAGATGAAGTGTTAGATGCAGTAAAAGGTGAAGTGATAGATGCAGTAACAGTTAAGTGTTAGATGCAGTAACAGGTGAAGTGTTAGATGCAGTAACAGATGAGGTGTTAAGTAACAGGTGAAGTGTTAGATGCAGTAACAGATGAAGTGATAGATGCAGTAACAGATGACGAGATGCAGTAACAGATTAAGTGTTAGATGCAGTAACAGATGAAGTGTTAGATGCAGTAACAGGTGAAGTGATAGATGCAGTAACAGGTGAAGTGATAGATGCAGTAACAGATTAAGTGTTAGATGCAGTAACAGATTAAGTGTTAGATGCAGTAACAGATTAAGTGTAACAGATGAAGTCTTAGATGCAGTAACAGATGAAGTGTTAGATGCAGTAACAGGTGAAGTGTTAGATGCAGTAACAGGTGAAGTGTTAGATGCAATAACAGATGAAGTCTTAGATGCAGTAACAGATGAAGTGTTAGATGCAGTAACAGATGAAGTGTTAGATGCAGTAACAGATGAAGTGTTAGATGCAGTAACAGGTGAAGTGATAGATGCAGTAACAGGTGAAGTGATAGATGCAGTAACAGATGACGTGTTAGATGCAGTAACAGATTAAGTGTTAGATGCAGTAACAGATGAAGTGTTAGATGCAGTAACAGATGAGGTGTTAGATGCAGTAACAGATGAAGTGTTAGATGCAGTAACAGATGAAGTGTTAGATGCAGTAACAGATGAAGTGATAGATGCAGTAACAGATGAGGTGTTAGATGCAGTAACAGGTGAAGTGTTAGATGCAGTAACAGATGAAGTGTTAGATGCAGTAACAGATGAGGTGTTAGATGCAGTAACAGATGAAGTGTTAGATGCAGTAACAGATGAGGTGTTAGATGCAGTAACAGGTGAAGTGTTAGATGCAGTAACAGATGAAGTGTTAGATGCAGTAACAGATGAAGTGTTAGATGCAGTAACAGGTGAAGTGATAGATGCAGTAACAGATGAAGTGTTAGATGCAGTAACAGATGAGGTGTTAGATGCAGTAACAGATGAAGTGTTAGATGCAGTAACAGATGAAGTGTTAGATGCAGTAACAGATGAAGTGATAGATGCAGTAACAGATGAAGTGTTAGATGCAGTAACAGATGAAGTGTTAGATGCAGTAACAGATGAAGTGTTAGATGCAGTAACAGATGAAGTGTTAGATGCAGTAACAGATGAAGTGTTAGATGCAGTAACAGATGAAGTGTTAGATGCAGTAACAGATGAAGTGATAGATGCAGTAACAGACGAAGTGTTAGATGCAGTAACAGGTGAAGTGATAGATGCAGTAACAGGTGAAGTGTTAGATGCAGTAACAGATGAAGTGTTAGATGCAGTAACAGATGAAGTTCTAGATGCAGTAACAGATGAAGTGTTAGATGCAGTAACAGATGAAGTTCTAGATGCAGTAACAGGTGAAGTGATAGATGCAGTAACAGATGAAGTGTTAGATGCAGTAACAGATGAAGTTCTAGATGCAGTAACAGGTGAAGTGTTAGATGCAGTAACAGATGAAGTGTTAGATGCAGTAACAGATGAAGTTCTAGATGCAGTAACAGATGAAGTGTTAGATGCAGTAACAGATGAAGTGATAGATGCAGTAACAGGTGAAGTGTTAGATGCAGTAACAGGTGAAGTGTTAAATGCAGTAAAAGGTGAAGTGATAGATGCAGTAACAGATTAAGTGTTAGATGCAGTAACAGGTGAAGTGTTAGATGCAGTAACAGGTGAAGTGTTAGATGCAGTAAAAGGTGAAGTGATAGATGCAGTAACAGTTAAGTGTTAGATGCAGTAACAGATGAAGTGTTAGATGCAGTAACAGATGAAGTGTTAGATGCAGTAAAAGGTGAAGTGATAGATGCAGTAACAGTTAAGAGATGCAGTAACAGGTGAAGTGTTAGATGCAGTAACAGATGAGGTGTTAGATGCAGTAACAGGTGAAGTGTTAGATGCAGTAACAGATGAAGTGATAGATGCAGTAACAGATGACGTGTTAGATGCAGTAACAGATTAAGTGTTAGATGCAGTAACAGATGAAGTGTTAGATGCAGTAACAGGTGAAGTGATAGATGCAGTAACAGGTGAAGTGATAGATGCAGTAACAGATTAAGTGTTAGATGCAGTAACAGATTAAGTGTTAGATGCAGTAACAGATTAAGTGTTAGATGCAGTAACAGATGAAGTCTTAGATGCAGTAACAGATGAAGTGTTAGATGCAGTAACAGGTGAAGTGTTAGATGCAGTAACAGGTGAAGTGTTAGATGCAATAACAGATGAAGTCTTAGATGCAGTAACAGATGAAGTGTTAGATGCAGTAACAGATGAAGTGTTAGATGCAGTAACAGATGAAGTGTTAGATGCAGTAACAGGTGAAGTGATAGATGCAGTAACAGGTGAAGATAGATGCAGTAACAGATGACGTGTTAGATGCAGTAACAGATTAAGTGTTAGATGCAGTAACAGATGAAGTGTTAGATGCAGTAACAGATGAGGTGTTAGATGCAGTAACAGATGAAGTGTTAGATGCAGTAACAGATGAAGTGTTAGATGCAGTAACAGATGAAGTGATAGATGCAGTAACAGATGAGGTGTTAGATGCAGTAACAGGTGAAGTGTTAGATGCAGTAACAGATGAAGTGTTAGATGCAGTAACAGATGAGGTGTTAGATGCAGTAACAGATGAAGTGTTAGATGCAGTAACAGATGAGGTGTTAGATGCAGTAACAGGTGAAGTGTTAGATGCAGTAACAGATGAAGTGTTAGATGCAGTAACAGACGAAGTGTTAGATGCAGTAACAGGTGAAGTGATAGATGCAGTAACAGATGAAGTGTTAGATGCAGTAACAGATGAGGTGTTAGATGCAGTAACAGATGAAGTGTTAGATGCAGTAACAGATGAAGTGTTAGATGCAGTAACAGATGAAGTGATAGATGCAGTAACAGATGAAGTGTTAGATGCAGTAACAGATGAAGTGTTAGATGCAGTAACAGATGAAGTGTTAGATGCAGTAACAGATGAAGTGTTAGATGCAGTAACAGATGAAGTGTTAGATGCAGTAACAGATGAAGTGTTAGATGCAGTAACAGATGAAGTGATAGATGCAGTAACAGACGAAGTGTTAGATGCAGTAACAGGTGAAGTGATAGATGCAGTAACAGGTGAAGTGTTAGATGCAGTAACAGATGAAGTGTTAGATGCAGTAACAGATGAAGTGTTAGATGCAGTAACAGATGAAGTGTTAGATGCAGTAACAGATGAAGTGTTAGATGCAGTAACAGATGAAGTGTTAGATGCAGTAACAGATGAAGTGTTAGATGCAGTAACAGATGAGGTGTTAGATGCAGTAACAGATGAAGTGTTAGATGCAGTAACAGATGAAGTGTTAGATGCAGTAACAGGTGAAGTGATAGATGCAGTAACAGATTAAGTTTTAGATGCAGTAACAGATGAGGTGCAGCTGTGGTTAAAGTGTTGAAGGCGTGGAGACATTGGCTTGAGGGGGCTAAGGACGTGAGGGTTTATGTCCCCTCCTGCTCGGTGTGTGCCCAGTGTCAGGCTCCGAGACACCTGCCCAGAGGTAAGTTAACTCCCTTACCCGTTCCACAACATTGGTCACATCTGTCAGTGAATTTCCTAACGGATCTTCCTCCCTCACAGGGAAATACCACGATCCTGTCGTTGTGGATCGTTTTCTAAGTCCTGTCGTATCCTCCCTCTGCTTCGTCTCCCTAAGGCCCTACAGACTGCGGAGGCCCTGTTTACACACGTCTTCCGGCACTACGGGGTGCCTGAGGATATAGGGTCCCCAGTTCACGTCGAGAGTTTAGAAGGCGTTCATGGAACGTCTGGGGGTCTCGATTAGCATTACCTCAGGTTTTCACCCCGAGAGTAACGGGCAGGTAGAGAGAGTCAACCAGGATTTGGGCAGGTTTCTGCGGTCCTATTTCCAGGTCCGGCCGGGGAGTGGGCAGCATTTGTGCCCTGGGCCGAGATGGCACAGAACTCGCTTCGTCACTCCTCCACTAACCTCTCCCCCTTTCAGTGCGTATTGGGGTACCAGTCGGTTCTGGCTGGCTGGCTGGCTGGCTGGCTGGCAGACAGACAGACAGACAGACAGACAGACAGACAGACACTGTGTGTGTGTTTTGTGTGGCCGATTTTGTGAAAGCCTACATCGCCCGATTGCGCCCCCATAGCGACCCATAGGGTGTCTTTCTCATGGCTACCCATGTATTTCCATGGAAATAATGTTTATTTGGAAAGTAATACATATATTGATATTTTTAAAAGCATTCATGATTTGCGTAAATGTAATATACTAACTTACTCTTGTTAAAAATATAAAATGGTATTACATTTGGTGAAGAGCACATTATGACTTGTTTAGGACTCAACTCAAAGTTTATGACTTGAGACTTGACTCGGACTTGTACGTCTTGACTTGAGACTTGAGTGCTAAGACTTGAGACTTATTTGTGACTTGTAAAACAATGACTTGGTCCCACCTCTGTTATTAACATTTAGCTCTTAAGTATAAGCAAGCGCAAGCAAACGAGCTGCGATGAGGTAGGACTATTCGTTCAGCGCTTTCAAAATGGACACCGACAGAAATTCAGAGAGATGTTCGTTCATTCAGATAAATTCAGCAAGATGTTGAGGCCTTAACCTTACTCTTCTTTAAGTCACCACACAGAGAGAAAGATAGAGAAAGAGAGAGACTCAGCCTACCGTTTGAAGTATTTTATCAGGCTTACTGTATGTGGTCTAAAAAGGAAGGAAAATACAATCATGAGGATCCACTTTTATATACAATATACCAACGCAAAGACAGCGCATTGCGCAAACAAAACATCAACTGGAATTACATGGGTCTACTACTGAACTTTTTGTTGAAAACACATTTTTGAATGGGAAGAGACTGTCACTGGCAAGCATGGTTACAGACCCAACAACATTATATAGTATCTACTCCTCATCAAGAAAACACATGAGCATAATACAATAATAATAATAATATAATATAATACAATGAAATCATTCCAACATTGCCTAAAATGATGAATAAGATACGAATATAAGCAATAGGCCTATAACAATTAAGATGTACAAACTATGGTATAAGGGAACAATGAGCAGATAAGAGACAATCCGTAATTTCAATGAAGACATCCATGAGTGAAGCTGAGATGGACATTGTTCAGCACTTCTGAAATGAACAGCGACAGAATTCAGAACATGGGCCGTTCTGACAGTATTCTTTCTCCCTGTTCCACCAAGCCAGAACTATAGGCTATGTTCTGAGGGAGAAAGGGACCAAGTTAGTAGCCCATGTGCCTCACCCTAATAACAGCTTACTTACTACACAACATACACTTGGTATTACTTTCTTAGCTTAAACCCAGACTTGGACCAAATATCCTCTCCACCGAAAAGCAGGCAGGGGAAGCAAAATAGGGATTTCTTTGCAACGCTTGCAGTTAGCCACTGATTCCTTCCAAACCACTCATTTTTTAATTTACGATTTCCGACCCGATGAGCACCGATACATTTTTATCTATCATTTCTCTTCATATGACAAGGATTTGCCAGTAGATTGTCGACGTGATTCATGATGTTGACTGCTTGTCTAGCTTGCTAGCTAAGGTTTTGAAAGTATGATGTTGACATGATCAGTCCAATAAAAGCTATGGTAGATATAACGTGATTTCACGTCATTTTAACTGTGGCCAATGACCTTGAGCCTTCCTGGATGGGCACTTCTAATGCAAATCTATGGCAGCACCCAAGGGGGCTTGAACTGCCTAGCTCTCCCTATAGATTCTGCAGTGACATAGTGTCCCCATGAGTGACAGAACACTGAGCCAATCATGGCGTAACTAGAGAGGATTTTCCACTGGCTGCCCTTCCACCACAGAAAGCAGCGAGCAAAACACCTGCATTTTGGAGCTGCCTTCCTCAAGAAAGCAACAAAGAGACCATGTTTGTATGCGGCTTTATTCACTCAATACATGTGTTTTTACCTTGTTTGCAAACGGATTAGTGACACGAATGAATGCCAAAATAACATGCAAAACACTACCCTGAATTATGGGTTGCCACCGGTGACAATGAAAGACAGAAGTTAATACAGTTTACCCTGAATATTTTTATAATCAAGAATTTCCCTTTCTCCAGACCCATCTTCAGCCCTCCTTTGGCCAATTTGACGACCACGTTGCCTCTTTTCTCAGACCTTCTCTGGTTTAGCCTCTGTGATGACCACTGCATCCGCTGTCTCTCAGCTCTGCTAGAACCTCGGTACATTATGCACTGTCATTTCGTAACTAATATCATTGCATCCCTCAAAACATCAGAGAAATCAAACTAATTTTTGTCTTGTGTTGGTTTTATATTGTCTTAAAAATGTTCAGGAGCGCTGATTGGTGTGGACTACCTGCTCAGGAATACTCAGAAGGCCATACTGGACTGAGACGCTGCTGACCTTGAGGATGAAGACATTGCAGGATGAGTAACGGACAGTTTGTCGTGTTATGGATGACCACCTCCATACAACCACCACTGACTTCTCTGCTGCCAGCCCCAGGCTGCTCCTACTACAGTTGAACCTACTTCCTCCGTTGCTCAGTCTGCGTCACCCCTAAGTCCTATTTGTTGCCAGCCAAATACACGCACGCAAAATATTTGATTGTTTAGATTAAGTGGCAAAGCATGTAGCCTCTCATGTACTATACCATTTTTTTTCCTATAAAGGAGTCAATGAGTTTATGACTTTTAGAACCTTAGATTAAGTTATTTCCTCAGTTTCAAAACTGCAATATTGAAAATGAAAATGAAAATGTCTCTGACAGCTAAGGCAGTGTGATAATAGAGAATCTGGGTCTCCAGAGCACTTGAAAATTGTTTGTTAAATGCACAGGAAAATGTGGGATATCGTCCATGTTTTAACATGCTTTAATGAGGTGATGAGGACACCGCCATCTAGTGGTAGAGTTGCGATATTTCATCAAAAAACAGGCCTTTTAGCTAAATGTTTTTGTATCTGTCTGATTAGATCAGTTGAATAAGCGATTCATCAACACTGTTGCACAAACCTACGGAAGACCTGTTCCTCACCATTTAGTCAAGCAAAATAACGTTGACCGATTTTTTTTGGTAGGGAAATAGTATGAATGTACTCAAGTCATTTGAGTCTATAGCTGTTGGACTGACAAAATCATTTAAACTGACCAATCTAGAGCTTCAACAAGCAGACATGTTTAACAACTCTCAGAATAATTTATTCATCAAAAATAATGCATGACGTAAATGCATGTTATATAGGCACAATACAATAATAACATCAGCATGCATATTATGATGTTTTAATGGAGTGCCTAACTTAATTTCTGAAAAGCAAGTTACCATAAGAATTGTGTAGAAAAGGAAGAATGCTGCTTTATATACGATGAAAAAAGACAGTGTTATTTTTAGAGAGCACAATATCGTGCCAGCCCACCTCCAGTGCCTTCAGAAAGTATTCATACAGTGCCTTGCGAAAGTATTCGGCCCCCTTGAACTTTGCGACCTTTTGCCACATTTCAGGCTTCAAACATAAAGATATAAAACTGTATTTTTTTTGTGAAGAATCAACAACAAGTGGGACACAATCATGAAGTGGAACGACATTTATTGGATATTTCAAACTTTTTTAACAAATCAAAAACTGAAAAATGTATGTTTGAAGCCTGAAATGTGGCAAAAGGTCGCAAAGTTGAAGGGGGCCGAATACTTTCGCAAGGCACTGTACACTTGACCTATTCCACATTTTGTTGCGTTACAGCCTGAATTCGACATGGATTTCCCACCCATCTACCCAAAATACCCCATAATGAAAAAGTGACAACGTTTTTAGAATTTTTTGCAAATGTATTGAAAATGAAATACGAAACTTAAGTATTCACACCACTGAGTCAATACTTTGTACAAGCACCTTTGTCAGTGAATACAGCTGTGTCTTTCTGAGTAAGATTCTAGAGCTTTCTACACCTGGATTGTGCAACATTTTCTTTATTCTTTAAAAAAAAGTCTTCAACCTCTGTCAAATTGGCTGTTGATCACTGCATGACAACCATTTGCAGGTCTTTCCACTGAGAATATTAAAACCTACCCTGATCAGAAACCGTGGATAGATGGTAGCATTCGCACAAAACTGAAAGTGTGAACCCCCGCATTTAACAATGGGAAGGCAATAAGGTAATATGGCACAATATAAACAGTGTAGTTATTCACTCCGCAAGGCAATCAAGCAAGCTAAACGTCAGTATAGAGATAAAGTGCAGTTGCAATTCAACGGCTACACGAGACGTATGTGGCAGAGACTACAGACAATCACGGACAACAAAAGGAAAACCAGCCACGTCGCTGAGACCGACGTCTTGCTTCCGGACAGGCTAAACACATTCTTCGCACCCTTTGAGGATAACACAGTGCCACCGACACGGCCCGTTACCAAGGACTTGTGGGCTCTCCTCCTCCGTGTGAGTAAAAAAATGTAAGCGTGTTAACTCTCGCAAGGCTGCCTGCCCAGACGGCGTCCCTAGCCGCGTCCTCAGAGCATGCGCAGACCAGCTGGCTGGTGTTTACGGACATATTCAATAAATCTCTATCTCAGTCGGTTGTTCACACCATTGTTCCTGGCCACCATTATTCCTGTTCCCAAGAAAGTAAAGGTAACTGAACTTAATGACTACCGCCCCGTAGTACTCACCTCTGTCATCATGAAGTGCTTTGAAAGACTAGTCAAGAATCATATCACCTCTACCGTACCTGCTACCCTAGACCCACTTCAATTAGCTTACCCCATCACTCTGCACACTGCCCTATCCCATCTGGACAAGAGGAATACCTATGTAAGAATGCTGTTCATTGACTATAGATCAGCATTTAACACCATAGTACCCTCCAACATCATCATTAAGCTCCGGGTCTTGGGTCTAAACTCTGCACAGTGCAACTGGGTCGTGGACTTCCTGAAGGGCCACCCCCAGGTGGTGAAGGTAGGAAACAACACCACCACTTCTCTGATCCTCAACACAGGGCTTTGGTTTCTGACTCAAAAGGGAATACCTTGCCATCTCTCTCTGAGCATTAATGCTGCGTTCACAACAACTGGGAACAGGGAACTCGGAAATCTCTGACTTCCAACTTTAGTGCGTAACTCTGAAAAAAGTGAGCTCCGACTGGGGAATAGTTTTGGACGGTCTTCCAACTCGGAAATCCAACTCAGGAAATCTGGCCTCTTTCTTGATCTCTGACATTCCGACCTGAAGATCACTGTCGTCATGATTTGACCTTGCATTTCTCAGAGTTCCCAGTTGTCTTGAAAGTACTATAAAAGTCATGGTACCCTTCGCCATCTCATATCTTTGTGAAGCAGGATTCAGTGCTTTGGTCTGCATTAAAACCAAACATCGATCCAGGTTAAATGTCAAATCAAATCAAAGTTTATTTGTCACGTGCGCCGAATACAACAGGTGTAGTAGACCTTACAGTGAAATACTTACTTACAGGCTCTAACCAACAACACAATTTTTACGTTTAAAAAAAGCTATTAGGTGAACAATAGAAATATAAACAACAGTAAAACACAATGCAAATAGTCCGGGTAGCCATTTGATTACCTGTTCAGGAGTCTTATGGCTTGGGGGTGAAAACTGTTGAGAAGCATTTTGGTCCTAGACTTGGCGCTCTGGTAACGCTTGCCATGCGGTAGTAGAGAGAACAGTCTATGACTGGGATCTTTGACAATTGTTAGGGTCTTCCTCTGACACCACCTGGTGTAGAGGTCCTGGATGGCAAGCAGTTTAGCCCCAGTGATGTACTGGGCCATACGCACTACCCTCTGTAGTGCCTTGCGGTTAGAGGCCGAGCAGTTGCCGTACCAGGCAGTGATGCAACCCATCAGCATACTCTCGATGTTGCAGTTGTAGAACCTTTTAAGGATCTCGGGACCCATGCCAAATCTTTTCAGTTTCCTGAGGGGGAATAGGCTTTGTCGTGCCCTCTTCATGACTGTCTTGGTGTGTTTGGACCATTTTAGTTGGTTGGTGATGTGGACACCAAGGAACTTGAAGCTCTCAAGCTGCTTCACTACAGCCCTGTTGATGAGAATGGGGGCGTGCTTGGTCCTCCCTTTCCTGTAGTCCACAATCATCTCCTTATTCTTGGTTACGTTGATGGATAGGTTGTTATTCTTGCACCACCCAGCCAGGTCTCTGACCTCTTCCCTATAGACTGTCTCATTGTTGTCGGTGATCAGGCATACCACTGTTGTGTCATCTGCAAACTTAATGATGGTATTACAGTCGTGCCTGGCCATGCAGTCGTGGGTAAACAGGGAGTACAGGAGGGGACTGAGCACGCACCCCTGAGGGCTCCAGTGTTGAGGATCAGCGTGGCAGATGTGTTGCTACCTACCCTCACCACCTGGGGGCGGCCTGTCAGGAAGTCCAAGATCCAGTTGCAGAGGGAGGTGTTTACGCCCAGGATCCTTAGCTTAGTGACGAGCTTTGAGGGTACTATGGTGTTGAACGCTGAGCTGTAGTCAATGAATAGCATTCTCACATAAGTGTTCCTTTTTTTCCAGGTGGGAAAGGGCAGTGTGGAGTGCAATATAGATTGCATCATCTGTTGATCTGTTGGGGTGGTATGCAAATTGGAGTGGGTCTTGTGTTTCTGGGATAATAATTACCAGCCTTTCAAAGCACATCATGGCTACGGGTCTGAGTGCTACGGGTCGGTAGTCATTTAGGCAAGTTGTCTTAGTGTTCTTGGGCACAGGGACTATGGTGGTCTGCTTGAAACATGTTGGTATTACAGTCTCAATCAGGGACACGTTGAAAATGTCAGTGAAGACACCTGCCAGTTGGTCAGCACATGCCCGGAGCACACGGCCTGGTAATCCATCTGGCCCCGCAGCCTTGTGAGTGTTGACTTGTTTAAAGGTCTTACGTTTGCTACAGAGAGCGTGATCACACAGTCATCCGGAACAGCTGATGCTCTCATGCATGCCTCAGTGTTACTTGCCTCGAAGTGAGCATAGAAGTGATTTAGCTTGTCTGGTAGGCTTGTGTCACTGGGCAGCTCGCGGCTGTGCTTCCCTTTGTAGTCTGTAATAGTTTGCAAGCCCTGCCACATAAGACAAGCGTCCGAGCTGGTGTTGTACGATTCAATGTTAGCCCTGTATTGACGCTTTGCCTGTTTGATTGTTCGTCGGAGAGCATAGCAGAATTTCTTATAAGCTTCCAGGTTAGAGTCTTGCTCCTTTTAAAGCGGCAGCTCTACCCTTTAGCCCAGTGTGAATGTTGCCTGTAATCTATGGCTTCTGGTTGGGGTATGTACGTACAGTCACTGTGGGGATGACATCCTTGATGCACTTATTGATAAAGCCAGTGACTGATGTTGTGTACTCCTCAATGCCATCAGAAGAATCCCCGCATATGTTCCAGTCTGTGATCGCAAAACAGTCCTGTAGTTTAGCATCTGCTTCATCTGACCACTTTTTTATAGACACTGGTGCTTCCTGCTTAAATATTTGCTTGTAAGCAAGAATCGGGAGAATAGAATTGTGGTCAGATTTACCAAATGGAGGGCGAGGGAGAGATTTGTACGCATCTCTGTGTGTGGAGTAAAGGTGATCTAGAATTTCTTTCCCTCTGGTTGCACATTTAACATGTTGATAGAAATTAGGTAGAACTGATTTAAGTTTCCCTGCATTAAAGTCTCTGGCCAGTAGGAACGCTGCCTCTGAGTGAGTGGTTTCCTGATTGCTTATTTCCTTATACAGCTGTCTGAATGAGGTCTTAGTGCCAGCATCCGTCTGTGGTGGTAAATAAACAGCCACGAAAAGTATAGATTAAAACTCTCTTAGCAAATAGTGTGGTCTACAGTTTATCATAAGATACTCTAGCAAAGTCTAGAGACTTCCTTAGATTTAGTGCACCAGCTGTTGTTTACAAATATGCACAGACTGCCCCCTTCGTCTGTGTGCTGTTCTATCTAGCCCGTGCAGCATATATCCCGCTAGCTGAATATCCATGTCATCATTCAGCCACGATTCTGTGAAACGTAAAATATTCGTTTTTCATGTCCCGTTGGTAGTATATTCGCGATCGTACCTCGTCTAATTTATTGTCCAATGATTGCACGTTGGCGATTAATATTGACGGTAACTGCAGCTTTCCCACTCGCCTTCTGCGGATCCTTACGAGGCACCCCGCTCTGTGTCCTTTGTACCTGTGTCTCGTCCTCTTGCCAATAACTGGGATGTTGGCCTTGTCGGGTGTTCGGAGTATGTCCTGTGCGTCCTGCTTGTGGAAGAAAAATCTTTGTCTAATCCGAGGTGAGTGATCACTGTCCTGATATCCAGATGCTCTTTTTTAACATACGATGGATACGTAAGATACGGTATACATTTAATTGGATGTGACAGTAGAGATGACGTGCGCACTATCGACCACACCTCCTGACTTTGACAAGCTCCGACGCGACATGCATCAAATACACCCATCTCATTAGGTTACTTGATTTGAGATAAGACAATAATTTGTCATAGTCCCACATGAAAACTATGTGATGGTGAGTTGAGAAGACAATCAGAAATACTGTTAGAATGTTTTTTAATTGATTGCCATAACCAAATAAAGAAGTAAACAGCCTATTAATTACAACTTATTTCACATGGTTGGGGTCGCAAGAATTTTCAGATATCAAAATGGGGTCGTGGGCCAAAAGTTTGGGGACATGGCAGTATCAATAATATAGTTATCAGGGTGTCTACTTGTATACAGTGTGAATAGGATGGGTGAACTCTCAGCCTTGGGGAGCACCTTAATGACCTTGGGCTAAGACAGGGTCTTGTTCACTCGAACCTGCTGGGTCCTGTTGGTCAGAAATGAGTGATACCACCTTATGGATAGGGGTTGACTGACATCTGCCTGAGCTTACTGAGAAGGATGTGTGGCTGCAATATGTTAAACACGGCACTAAAATTAATTTGCCATTGTCTTTTCATCTGTCTTATTAGTGAATGATTTTAACCCGTTAACCCATATTAAACATGCAAGTGTCATACATCATTTTAACGCTTAACTTTTTGTTAATCCAGGCCCTTTGTCAGATTTCAAAAAGGCTTTATGGTGAAAGCACACCATGCGATTATCTGAGGACAGCGGCCACACACAAAAGCATTACATTCATTTTCCAACCAAGCAGAGGCGTCACAAAAGTCAGAAATAGCGATAAAACAAATCACTTACCTTTGAAGATCTTCATCTGGTTGCAAAGGGTCCCAGCTACATAACAAATGGCAATTTTGTTCGATAAAGTCCTTCTTTATATCCCAGAAAAAGTCAATTTCATTGGCGCGCGTGACTCAGTAATACATCGGTTTCCCTCGTTCAAAATGCATACAAATGAATCCCGTAAGTTACCAATAAACTTCCAAATATATCAAACAACATTCCTAATCAATTCTCAGGTACCCTAATATGTAATTAAACGATAACATTTCAGACGGAGAATACCGGAGACCATTACCGGAGATAAATAACGAAGTACGCTCACTCACAACAAACACCAAAACTACATATTCTAGCTAATTTTTCAAAAAACAGCCTGAAACTCTTTCTAAAGACGGTTGACAGCTAGTGGAAGCCATAGGAACTGCAATCTGGGAGGTATTCCTTTTATATTTCAATTGACAGCCGTAGTAATCAAGGGTAAGCTGGGAAAAAAAAACATTTCTGGATGGATTGTCCTCGGGTTCTCGCCTGCCATATCAGTTTTGTTATACTCACAGATATTATTTTAACAGTTTTGGAACATTTAGAGTGTTTTCTATCCAATACTACCAATTATATCTTTATTCTAGCTTCTGGGCCTGAGTAACAGCTAGTGTACTTTGGGCACCCCATTCATCCAAACTTCCGAATACTGCCCCCTAGCCCGAAGAAGTTAACCTGTCTAGGAACCCCGCTCCGCTAGCGGAACAGCCATTTTTCCCAGCCAAAGAGAGGAGTCACAAAAATCAGACATAGAAATAAAATTAATAACTAACCTTTGATGATCTTCATCAGATGACACTCATAGGACTTCATGTTACACAATACATGTATGTTTTGTTTGATAAAGTTCATATGCAGAGAGCCACATCAATTTACAGAAATACCCATAATAAACATTGATAAAGATATGACTATTATACATGGAACTTTAGATAAACTTCTCCTAAATGCAACCGCTGTGTCAGATTTCAAAAAAACTTTACAGAAAAAGCAAACCATGCAATAATCTGAGAACAGCCTTTAGACAACAAAGCAGCCAAAAAGATACCCGCCATATCGGGTAGTCAACATTACTCAGAAATAGCATTTTAAAAATTCACTTACCTTTGATGATCTTCATCAGAATGCACTCCCAGGATTCCCAGTTCCACCATAAATGTTTGATTTGTTCGAAAATGTCCATCAGTTATGTCCAAATATCTTCTTTTGTTAGGGCGTTTGGAAAACAAATCCAAAGCGCGTTCAGGACGGGCCGAACGTCGGACGAAAAGTTCAAAAAGTTCCATTACAGCCCATAGAAACATGCCAATCTAAGTATGGAATCAATCTTGAGGATGTTTTTTAACATAAAACTTAATTAATGTTCCAACCGGACAATTCCTTTGTCTGTACAAATGAAGTGGAATGTAATTACCTTTCACGTGAGCGCGCCAGACTGAGGTTGTGGCACTCTGCCAGACCACTCACTCAAAGAGCCTTTATGAACCCCTCCTTTAGAGTAGAATCCTCAAAACAGGTTCTAAATACTGTTGACATCTAGTGGAAGCCTTGGGAAGTGAAACATAACTAATATCACCCTGTATCTTCAATGGGGGCTGAGTTGAAAAACTACAAACCTCAGATTTCCCACTTCCTGGTTGGATTTTGCCATATGAGTTCTGTTATACTCACAGACATCATTAAAACAGTTTTAGAAACTTCAGAGTGTTTTCTATCCAATACTAATAACAATATGCATATATTAGCATCTGGGACAGAGTAGAAGGCAGTTCACTCTGGGCACGCTATTCATCCAAAAGTGAAAATGCTGCCCCTATCCCCAAAAGGTTCAATTGAACCATTATTTAACTCGGCAAGTCAGGTAAGAACAAATTCTTATTTACAATGAAGGCCTACCCCAGTCAAACCTGGATGACGCTGGGCCGATTGTGCGCCGCCCTATGGCACTCCCAATCATGGTCAGATGTGACACAGCCTGAATTCGAACCATGGACTGTAGTGAAGCCTCTTGCACTGAGATGTGCTACTCTGGAACATGACACATACATATATATATATATACACACTGCTCAAAAAAATAAAGGGAACACTTAAACAACACAATGTAACTCCAAGTCAATCCCACTTCTGTGAAATCAAACTGTCCACTTAGGAAGCAACACTGATTGACAATACATTTCACATGCTGTTGTGCAAATGGAATAGACAACAGGTGGAAATTATAGGCATTTAGCAATACACCCCCAATAAAGGAGTGCTTCTGCAGGTGGTGACCAGACCACTTCTCAGTTCCTATGCTTCCTGGCTGATGTTTTGTTCACTTTTGAGTGCTGGCAGTGCTTTCACTCTAGTGGTAGCATGAGACGGAGTCTACAACCCACACAAGTGGCTTAGGTAGTGCAGCTCATCCAGGATGGCACATCAATGCGAGCTGTGGCAAGAGGGTTTGCTGTGTCTGTCAGCGTAGTGTCCAGAGCATGGAGGCGCTACCAGGAGACAGGCCAGTACATCAGGAGACGTGGAGGAGGCCGTAGGAGAGCAACAACCCAGCAGCAGGACCGCTACCTCCGCCTTCGTGCAGGAGGAGCAGGAGGAGCACTGCCAGAGCCCTGCAAAATGACCTCCAGCAGGCCAAATATGTGCATGTGTCTGCTCAAACGGTCAGAAACAGACTCCATGAGGGTGGTATGAGGGCCCGACGTCCACAGGTGGGGGTTGTGCTTACAGCCCAACACCGTGCAGGACGTTTGGCATTTGCCAGAGAACACCAAGATTGGCAAATTCGCCACTGGCGCTCTGTGCTATTCACAGATGAAAGCAGGTTCACACTGAGCACATGACAGACGTGACAGAGTCTGGAGATGCCGCGGAGAACGTTCTGCGCCTGCAACATCCTCCAACATGACCGGTTTGGTGGTGGGTCAGTCATGGTGTGGGGTGGCATTTCTTTGGGGGGCCGCACAGCCCTCCATGTGCTCGCCAGAGGTAGCCTGACTGCCAATAGGTACCGAGATGAGATCCTCAGACCCCTTGTGAGACCATATGCTGGTGCGGTTGGCCTTGGGTTCCTCGTAATGCAAGACAATGCTAGACCTCATGTGGCTGGAGTGTGTCAGCAGTTCCTGCAAGAGGAAGGCATTGATGCTATGGACTGGCCCGCCCGTTTCCCAGACCTGAATCCAAATGAGCACATCTGGGACATCATGTCTCGCTCCATCCACCAACGCCACGTTGCACCACAGACTGTCCAGGAGTTGGCGGATGCTTTACTCCAGGTCTGGGAGAACATCCCTCAGGAGACCATCCGCCACCTCATCAGGAGCATGCTCAGGCGTTGTAGGGAGGTCATACAGGCACGTGGAGGCCACACACACTACTGAGCCTCATTTTGACTTGTTTTAAGGACATTACATAAAAGTTGGATCAGCCTGTAGTGTGGTTTTCCACTTTAAATTTTGAGTGTGACTCCAAATCCAGACCTCCATGGGTTGATACATTTGATTTCCATTGATCATTTTTGTGTGATTTTGTTGTCAGCACATTCAACTATGTAAAGAAAAAAGTATTTAATAAGGTTATTTCATTCATTCATATCTAGGATGTGTAATTTTAGTGTTCCCTTTATTTTTTTGAGCAGTATATATATATATATATATATATATCAGTGGGGCAAAAAAGTATTAAGTCAGCCACCAATTGTGCAAATTCCCCCACTTAAAAAGATGAGAGAGGCCTGTAATTTTCATCATAGGTACACTTCAACTATGACAGACAAAATGAGACAAAAAAACAGAAAATCACATTGCAGGATTTTTAATGAATTTATTTGCAAATTATGGTGGAAAATAAGTATTTGGTCACCTACAAACAAGAAAGATTTCTGGCTTTCAGAGACCTGTAACTTCTTATTTAAGAGGCTCCTCTGTCCTCCACTCGTTACCTGTATTAATGGCACCTGTTTGAACTTGTTATCATTATAAAAAGATACCTGTCCACAACCTCAAACAGCCACAATCCAAACTCCACTATGGCCAAGACCAAAGAGCTGTCAAAGGACACCAGAAACAAAATTGTAGACCTGCACCAGGCTGGGAAGACTGAATCTGCAATAGGTAAGCAGCTTGATTTGAAGAAATCAACTGTGGGAGCAATTATTAGGAAATGGAAGACATACAAGACCACTGATAATCTCCCTCGATCTGGGGCTCCACGCAAAATCTCACCCCATGGGGTCAAAATGATCACAAGAACGGTGAGCAAAAATCCCAGAACCATACGGGGGGGACCTAGTGAATGACCTGCAGAGAGCTGGGACCAAAGTAACAAAGCCTACCATCAGTAACACACTACACCGCCAGGGACTCAAATCCTGCAGTGCCAGACGTGTCCCCCTGCTTAAGCCAGTACATGACCAGGCCCATCTGAAGTTTGCTAGAGAGCATTTGGATGATCCAGAAGAAGATTGGGAGAATGTCTTCAGATGGTCAGATGAAACCAAAATATAACTTTTTGGTAAAAACTCAACTCGTCGTGTTTGGAGGACAAAGAATGCTGAGTTGCATCCAAAGAACACCATACCTACTGTGAAGCATGGGAGTGGAAACATCATGCGTTGGGGGCTGTTTTTCTGCAAAGGGACCAGGACGACTGATCCGTGTAAAGGAAAGAATGAATGGGGCCATGTATCGTGAGATTCTGAGTGAAAACCTCCTTCCATCAGCAAGGGCATTGAAGATGATATATATATATATATATATATATATACATATATATATACACTCAGCAAACAAAATAAACGTCCTCTCACTGTCAACTATGTTTATTTTCAGCAAACTGAACATGTGTAAATATTTGTATGAATGTAAGATTCAACATCTGAGACATAAACTGAACAAGTTCCACAGACATGTGACTAACAGAAATCGAATAACCTGTCTCTGAACAAAGGGGGGTGTAGAAAGTAACAAATCAAAAGTAACAGTCAGTATCTGGTGTGGACACCAGCTGCATTAAATCAAATCTATTTATATAGCCCTTCTTACATCAGCTGATGTCACAAAGTGCTGTACAGAAACCCAGCCTAAAACCCCAAACAGCAAGCAATGCAGGTGTAGAAGCACGGTGGCTAGGAAAAACTACATAGAAAGGCCAGAACCTAGGAGGAAACCTAGAGAGGAACCAGGCTCTGAGGGGTGGCCAGTCCTCTTCTGGCTGTGCCGGGTGGAGATTATAAGAGTATATGGCTATTTAAGGCCAGATTGTTCTTCAAGATGTTCAAACATTCATAAATGACCAGAAGGGTCAAATAATAATCACAGTGGTTGTAGAGGGTGCAACAGGTCAGTCAGTACCTCAGGAGTAAATGTCAGTTGGCTTTTCATAGCCGATCATTGAGAGTATCTCTACCGCTCCTGCTGTCTCTAGAGAGTTGAAAACAGCAGGTCTGGGACAGATAGGTCCGGTGAACAGGTCAGGGTTCCATAGCAGCAGGCAGAAAAGTTGAAACTGGAGGAGCAGCACAACCAGGTGGACTGGGGACAGCCAGGAGTCATCAGGCCAGGTAGTCCTGAGGCATTGTCCAAGGGCTCAGGTCCCCTGGAAGGGGAGGGACAGGACACCAAATAAGACAGGATAATTACAACAGATATAACAGATTGACCCTAGCTACGGCACATAGACTATTTCAGCATACCCTCAAATTAAAGCTGACAGTCTGCACTTTAACCTCATAGTCATTGTATCATTTCAAATCTAAAGTGCTGGAGTACAGTGCCAAAACAACAACACAATGTTCACTGTCCCAATACCTTTGAAGCTCACTGTGCATACACAATTGAAATATTTTATTATTTCATAATAATTTTTCTATTGTTTTCTACCCAATGTGGACCAGACAGAGACATTTGAATATGTTAAATGTTTTGGCAATTGAATGTTGAATAGTTTGGGCTTTGGAATTCCCATTAAAAAGCTTTACAGTCATTGTAAAACAAATTATCATAACAAGGGTAGTGGGTTCGATTCCCGGGACCACCCATACGTAGAATGTATGCACACATGACTGTAAGTCGCTTTGGATAAAAGCGTCTGCTAAATGGCATATATTATTATTATTATTAAAAAAATGATCAAACCGAACTGACCTCAAAAAGCACTCATCGCTCAGCACTAATGAATAGTCAGGAAAATGTTTTGTAGCTTCGAATCACTGCAATCCACGGCAAATACTTTGCATTGCAAACCATATCAGATTCAAACATTGACATATAGAGTTAGCTTACTACTAACTAACTGTAGCTACTTTAGTTGTAAAGAACAGTATCATTATGCACAATCATGTAAACCAGCTAGCTGGATAAAATGTTCATAATTTATAAGTGTCACCAACCATCTCTAGATCCTCCTACTCGGTGGCATTGTGATCACCCCTCATTGCTCGATCCTCCTTCTCCGTGGCATTGATCACCCGTCATCGCTAGCTCCTCCTTCTCGGTGGCATTGATCACCCCTCATCGCTAGCTCCTCCTTCTCCGTGGCATCGATCACCCCTCATCGCTCGCTCCTCCTTCTCCGTGGCATCGATCACCCCTCATCGCTCGCTCCTCCTTCTCCGTGGCATTGATCACCCGTCATCGCTAGCTCCTCCTTCTCCGTGGCATTGATCACCCGTCATCGCTAGCTCCTCCTTCTCGGTGGCATTGATCACCCCTCATCGCTAGCTCCTCCTTCTCGGTGGCATCGATCACCCTTCATACTGTACGCGGCAACAACACACCGAGAGAGAGAGGCGCTACTGGGGGAGGGAAGAGGATCAGTCGACGCCGTGGATATGATCTAAAATAATATCCGAAGAGGCAAACAGTACACCTTTCTCCCAAATAGCACTTTGATTCGAAAGGTGGAAAACTGCCAACAAGATTACTATTATTTAAATTCACCCTACCGACCCCCCCTCCCTCTACTCCACCCTAGCCACCGAGATGCACACCGAGACTCGAAGCAAGAAAGTAAGTCTTGACCATTATTGACTTTGCCCTGTCCAGCAAACTGTGATCGGCCGATATTGAAATGCGTTGACATTGTCAGTTACATCATGTGCCAATTGAAACAAAATTGAAGAGTGTCTGTCTGACAAGGTGGAAGGCAGCTGTACTGTTATGGTGCGTTCATACCCAAGTGGGAAGGTGGTATTTACCACATAACTGGGAAAATGACTAGTGGGAAACTCATCTATCATCCTTGAGCCCGGAGCTCTCCCACATACTGACCTCTGATGTTACCACTAAGGAAATTAATTACCGTTTGAAGACAATTTGTTTACAGGCATGATAGCTGTACTTATAGTTTATGGTTGACTCAGCTCTTGGCCAATCGGCATTTCTCAACGACTTCAAAGCACGTGATTGTGTTCAACTGGGGGCGGCAGGTAGCCTAATGGTTAGAGCTGTGGACTAAATGTTGCTCGTTCAAATCCCCGAGCTGACAAGGTACAAATATGTCGTTCTGCCCCTGAACAAGCCAGTTAACCCACTGTTCATAGGCTGGCATTGTAAATAACAAGTTGTTCTTAACTGACTTGCCTAGTTAAGTAAAGGTATAAAAAAAACGGATATTTACGACTTCCCAACTGATAATTACCACGTTCCCACTTCTTTATCAACGCAGCATTACATTGTTAGCTGGCTGGCAAACTAACGTTAGGCAACGGTACTTATAATAATAGCTAGCATATTAGTTAGCTCTCCAGCTCGATAGGGGACTGTCGCAGGCTACTGAGAGCTTGATTGGTTCGATAGCTCCGACAATCGACAGCAGACTGTGCTGTTGCATCTCTCTCTCTCTCCAAATAACTGTGTACACTCCTCTGTAAACGTTGACAATTAGCGCGCATGCAGACACTGGAACGGGTTTGCTATGCATTGCTTCTTGGGTGACACAGCCTGCTCTCATCCTCTCTCTCTGTGCGAACTTTGTGGTACAGTTTTTTTTTTTAAGTGCACTGTGTGAGCTAGGCAGGAAGGAAATGCACTGCAGCGTGTAGGACACCATCTTAGTTCCTTAAAGGGACAGTAGCGCTCGATCAAATCCCAACCCTGGGAATGAGCCAGGTGTACTGCCTAGCGCTATACTGTACATGTACCCAGCATGCTGCGTCTTCTGCCCAGAACTTTCGGTACAGTAGCAAAGGGTCAGAGGGCAAGAGAAGAATTCAGGCTCAACCAGGGACCGGAAAGGAAAACATCCTTCAAGCTTCACAAGATCATTAGCCTCATACAGCAGTAAGGATTCTCATGATTCATTGAATAGATAGATCTCTTACCGATCTATCATCATGCTGACAAATGTATACATGATCCCTGCGATACCTCCACGTTACTTTTGGTCTCAGACATTGTTTTTCTATGAGCATGACATAAATCCATTTCTGTAGTCAGTGTAGTTGTCTCATTATGATGAATGACAGTCATGCTGCAATGAGACATGAATCGGATGTCGTCACTCGTCAGTGCTACACGAGATACAGAGCTCACTCCCTTTCCTGTGTGTGCGTCTGCGGGTATGCGGCCCTGTGTGTGTGTGTGCATGGCATGGATTAGGCCAGCTCTGAAGGTGTAATCTATAAACAGGGCCTATAATACATTCCTGTGCAGGGCAGCAGCAGCCTCAGCAGGCCTAATGGTGAGCACAGGGAGAGGCCCTGTCATTCAGAGGCCAGCCTTGTCTCTGTGTGTATGAGTGTTTGTTTCTGTTTGAGTGTGTGTGGATCAGCCCAGGGTGTGCCAGATGGTAGGCAATGATTAACAGTGGAGGACAAACCTTGCTCAAACTGGTTAAATGCGAGATGGGAGGTGAAGGCAGCCATCTCCTGTGTGTGTGTGTGTGTGTGTGTCTGGCCACATAGTAACCCACCCAAGGGAGATGTCAGATTGACATAAGGGACAGACTGGTGGTGCCAAGGTACTGGCTTCTAGGTAACCTAGGCCTGCATTCAACCATGCCAAATTGTCACCTTACCAAATAAAACTGACAAGTTAATTAAGGCAGAAACAGACAGGCACCCAGGTTAGGACTGGTGGCCCCATTGCCATTCTGAGATCTAGACAGGAGTGACCCTGTGCTATAACGGGGTTGTACTGTCACATGGAGCATTATATAAGAGGAAGAGGGGATTCATTCGTGAGGGTGTCACAACAGGGGGTAAAGAGAGGTGAGGTGACCCTGACATGGGGGACAGGGGACATTGGCTGACTGGGGCAGCCAGTCATGGGGGGTATGAGCTGAGTCAGAAAACAGGGTGGATGGTGTCACAAGGGTATTAGTTTAGAAGGAAGGGCAGGACAGGAGGGTGGGGTTGGGGTGGATAGTTTAACAGAGGTATAAGCTAGTTTGGAAGGAGGGGAGGGGTGGGTGGGAAGGGTTGGGGTGGATGATGTCACATGGGTATTCGTTTTAGAGGACAGGGGCGGTGGTAGGGGGGGGTCACCATGTCTTTTTCCGGTGAGTGAGACGGTCGGTGCATGGAGCCTGTCCTGCCTCAGATACTATTTTTAGGACCAGGACACCATTTATAATGTGAAGTTAGTCTAGGGCTGGGATGGGCTAGAGGGGTTGGGCTGAGGGTATGGGTGGGGTTGGAATATAGGGCTAGGTTTGGGACCTGGAGGGGTTAGGGCTGCAGTTGAGGGGTAGGGCAAGGGGGAGGCTGGGGGATAGGTTTTAGGTCTGGGATAGGTTTGGGGGATAGGGACGGGGTTGGGACAAGAGGATAGGGTTGGGACAGGAGGATAGAGCCGGGGTTGGGACAGGAGGATAGAGCCGGGGTTGGGACAGGGCCGGGGTTGGGACAGGAGTATAGGGACGGGGTTGGGACAGGAGGATAGGGCTGGGGCTGTGGGTAGAAGCATGCATGCAGAGGCTGTCGGAGACCACAGGCACGCCTAGAATCTGTCTCCTCTCTCTGTCCACCTTTCTCCCTATTATTTCTTCCCCTCCCTAAACTAGCCCCCCTGCCCGACATGGAAAGAAGTGTCGGAGTGAAAACCTAAAGAGAGCTCTGCCTGGAATATAACTCCCCAACACTCTCGCCTGAGTTAACAAGGATCAGCTAGCTCCTAGCTCCTGTAACAATCTGGGAATGCATAGTCCAGTTCTCTCTGATTGCAGCTTTTCGATTGTAACACCAGTGTTCCACTAGTGTATACACCCTTATGTTATACCAGGGAATTTGTGTTCCCAAAGCAAGGGCTGACAATGAGGACTTGTGAAGAGCAGAATCAATAATCAACAGAGTTGCTTTGTGAGAAGGTGTTAAAGGTCACAGTTGGCCATTGTTATGGAAATGCCATCTGAAAAGTACCAGTGGCCTGGCTGTGGCCCCAAGTGAGAGCAGGTCTGCCGGAGCCATGGCCCAGTGAGACGGATTCATGGCCCAGTGAGACGGATTCATTGCCCAGTGAGATGGGTTCATGGCCCAGTGAGCTGGAGCCATGGCCCAGTGAGACGGAGCCATGGCCCAGTGAGACGGAGCCATGGCCCAGTGAGACGGAGCCATGGCCCAGTGAGACGGATCCATGGCCCAGTGAGACGGATCCATGGCCCAGTGAGACGGAGCCATGGCCCAGTGAGACGGAGCCATGGCCCAGTGAGATACAGGTGCCGGCCCGTTTAGATGGAAACAGATGAGTCTGAGCCTTCTGCGTAAGACACTGGGGCAAATCATGTATGGAAATGCGCCATGAGTGTCTTCTGGGTCCCAAATGGCCCCTATGGGTCCCTATGCCTTATTTTGGTTCCCTAGTGGCACAGCAGTCTAAGGCACTGCATCTCGGTGCGAGAGGCATCACTACAGACCCTGGTTCGATACCCGGCTGTACCACAACCGGCCATGATCGGGAGTCCCATAGGGCGGCAGACTATTTGCCCAGTGTCGTCTGGGTTAGGGGAGGGTTTGGCTGGGGTAGGCTGTCATTGTAAAATAAGATTTTGTTCTTAACTGACATGCCTAGTTAAATAAAATACAAAATATGGGTGATTCTATAGAAGTGGTGCAAATTGTCTCCAAATAAAGGACATTTTATTTACATCATGATATGTTCTTATTCAATCCAAGGCAATAACCAACATATTGTTAAATTAATAAACTGTCAAACTTCAATTAATAGCCTGAGTATGTATTTGCTTAATTCACTGAACAGGTGCTTTTTAGAGACAGGCGTCTGAGTGTACAAAACATTAGGAACACCTGCTATTTCCATGACAGACTGACTGATCCCTTATTGATGTCACCTGTTAAATCCACTTCAATCAGTGTAGATGAAGGGGAGAAGACGGGTTAATGAAGGATTTTTAAGCCTTGAGACAATTGAGACGTGCATTTGTGCCATTCACAGGGTGAATGGACAAGACAAAATATTGAAGTGCTTTTGAACAAGGTATGGTAGTAGGGGCCAGGCACACAGGTTTGAGTGTGTCTTTCCTACTTGTCCTCTGCAGCAAATGACTGGAACAAACTGCAAAAGTTACTGAAGCTGGAGACACATATCTCCCTCACTAGCTTTAAGCACCAGCTGTCAGAGCAGCTCACAGGTCATTGCACCTGTACATAGCCCATCTGTAAATAGCCCACCCAACTACCTCATTCCCATACTGTTATTTTTTTTTGCTCCTTTGCACCCCAGTATCACTACTTGCACATTCATCTTCTGCACATCTATCACCCCAGTGTTTAATTGCTATATTGTAATTATTTCGCCACCATGGCCTATTTATTGTCTTACCTCCCTAATCTTACTTCATTTGCACACTTTCTCTATTGTGTTATTGACTGTATGTTTGTGTATTCCATGTGTGACTCTGTTGTCGTTTGTGCCGCACTGCTTTGCTTTATCTTGGCCAGGTCGCAGTTGGCAAGGTCGCAGTTGTAAATGAGAACTTGTTCTCAACTAGCCTAAATAAAGGTGTAAAAAAACAAAAAACAAGACAAAATACAAATAAAAAAAATATTGTCCTGACTGCATTTTTGGCAGTTCTTACTTCCACCACTAGAGGGTGATTGGCTACTTTCTGTGGGTCTGTACTCCAGAAGTTGTTGACTGTTTTTGCGCTTGCCAGTTAGCTAGCAGTTCTAAGCTGTTAGCAGCCAATGGCTCCAGCATGGCCACATGTTGAGTAGTTTGTCTACAAATATTTTGGAAAAAGGAGTGAGCAAGTTGGTAAATCTTCATGTATTCTTAATAAGTGTCAATACCAAACATCTAATATATCAAGAAATATATGTTTGCTGGGATGGACATCTGTCCAAATGAAAGATACCCAGCCAAACGTTAGCTCTGGGAATTCTTTAAAGTCCAAAATACACCATATATACACAAGAATGTGGACACCCTTTCAAGTTAGTGGATTCTGCTATTTCAACCATACCAGTTTCTGACAGGTGTATAAAACCGAGCACACAGACATGCAATCTCCATAGACACACATTGGTAGTAGAATGGCCTTACTGAAGAGCTCAGTGACGTTCAACGTGCCACCGTCATAGGATATCACCTTTCCAACATGTCGGTTCATCAAATGTTTAGCCTGCTAGAGGTTCCCCGGTCAACTGTAAGTGCTGTTATTGTGAAGTGGAAACGTGTAGGAGCAACAACGGCTCAGCCGCGAAGTGGTAGGCCACACAAGCTGATAGAATAGGACTGCTGAAGTGCGTAGCGCGTAACAAATCGCCTGTTCTCGGTTGCAACACTCACTACCGAGTTACAAACTGCTTCTGGAAGCAACACCAGCGCAATAACTGCTCGTCAAGAGCTTCCTGAAATGGGTTTCCATGGCCGAGCAGCCGCACACAAGCCAAAGATTTATTTATTATTATTTTTATTTTTTTAACCTTTATTTTACTAGGCAAGTCAGTTAAGAACAAATTCTTATTTTCAATGATGGCCTAGGAACAGTGGCTTAACTGCCTGTTCAGGGGCAGAACGACAGCTCGTGGATTCGAACTTGCAACCTTTCAGTTACTAGTCCAACACTCTAACCACTAGGCTACCCTGCCGCCCCACTCGCCCCACAAGCCAAAGATTACCATGTGCAAGGCCAAGAGTCGACTGGAGTGGTGTAAAGCTCGCTGCCATTGGACTCCGGAGCAGTGGAAATGCGTTCTCTGGAGTAATGAATAATGCTTCACCATCTGGCAGTCCGACACACGAATCTGGGTTGGGCGGAGGCCAGGAGAACGCTACCTGCCTCAATGCATAGTGCCCACTGTAACGTTTGGTGGGGGAGGAATAATGGTCTTGGGCTGTTTTTCATGGTTCTGACTAACACTACAGCGTACAGTACAATGACATTCTAAACGATTCTGTGATTCCAACTTTGTGTCAACAGTTTGGGGGAAGGCCCTTCCCATGACAATGCCCCCATACACAAAGCAAGGTCCATATAGAAGTGGTTTGTTGAGATCGGTGTGGAAGAACTTGACTGGCCTGCTCAGAGCCATCACTCTCCATCACTCTCCTTCTTGGACAAATAGCGCCTACACAGCCTGGAGGTGTTTTGGGTCATTTGTCCTGTTGAAAAGCAAATGGAAGTCCCACTAAATAAATCACAGACAGTGGTGGACTATGATAAAACACTAAAGGGGTTTCCTCTACTACCACAAGGCCTGCCTCCCAGATGGCACCCTATTCTCTTTAAACGGAAAGTTCCCCCCCCCAGCCCACTGCATGAACAGTATGTGCCACTAGGGTTGCACATTTTGGGGCATATTCAGAGGTTGAAACTTTCCGTGGGAAATATATGGGAATTAACGGACAAATGATAATCTAGAAACTCAAGCTTTGGTTGTCTTCCTCTCAGGCTTCCATGTCTTCTCCCTGGACCTCCTCAATGTCCACCTCTTGAACATCAGACTCTGAGGCCTCATCTTCACTGTCACTTTCCAACCTTGTTGAGGATGGCTTGTTGTCAGGCTCAAAAAGCCTCAAATTTGCCCGGATGACCACCCATTTTTCAACCTGTGTATTGGTCAGTCTGTTGCGTGCTTTGGTGTGTGTGTTCCCAAACAAGGACCAGTTGCGTTCTGAGGTGACTGATGTTGGTGGGATTTGGAGGATGATGGAGGCAACAGGAGAAAGAGCCTCAGATCCACAGTCCCTTCCACCAGGTGGCTGATGAGATATGTTGGCACGACTGCCATATTGCATCTCCATCCCAAAGCCCTTGGAAGTGTACTTCACCAGACTGCCAAGAACCTTGCCATCATCCAGGCCAAGGTGGTGAGTCATGGTAGTGATGACACCATAGGCCTTGTTGATCTCTGCACCAGACAGGATGCTCTTGCCAGCATACTTGGGGTCCAACATGTACTCTGCGGCGTGCATGGGCTTCAGGCAGAAGTCTTCACGCTTTTTGATGTATTTCAGAACTGCAGTTTCTCTGCTTGGAGCAGCAGTGAAGTGGGCAGGGCAGTACGGATTTCTTCTCTTACATCTGCAAGCAGAGTCTGAACATCAGACAGGATGGCATTGTCTCCCTCAATCTGTCGAATGGCTACTGCTATAGGTTTCAGAGGTTTCAGGCTGCTTACCACTATCTCCCAAAATACATCATCCAGGAGGATCCTCTTGATGGGGTTGTCCATATCGGCAGACTGTGATATGTCCATTTCTTGGAGAGACTCCTTCCCCTCCAGGAGGCTGTCAAACATGATGACAACACCACCCCAATGGGTGTTGCTGGGCAGCTTCAATGTGGTGCTCTTATTCTTCTCATTTTGCTGCTATAACTTGATAACCATTTCCTTGGCTCTCTTGTAAAGTGTATCCATTGTTTTCAGTGCCATGATATCCTTGAGGAGCAGATTCAATGCATGAACAGCACAGCCAATGGGTGTGATGTGAGGGTAGGACTCTACTTTAGACCAAGCAGCCTTCATGTTTGCAGCATTGTCTGTCACCTGTGCAAATACCTTCTGTGGTCCAAGGTCATTGATGACTGCCTTCAGCTCATCTGCAATGTAGAGACCGGTGTGTCTGTTGTCCTTTGTGTCTGTGTGCTCTTGTAGAATACTGGTTGAGGGGTGGAGATGTAGTTAATTATTCCTTGCCCACGAACATTCAACCACCCATCAGAGATGATTGCAATACAGTCTGCTTTCTCTATGATTTGATTGACCTTCACTTGAACTCTGTTGAACTCTGCATCCAGCAAATGAGTAGATAAAGCACGTCTGGTTGGAGGGGTGTTTGCTGGGCAAAGAACTTTCAGAATTCTCTAACAATACACATTGCCTGTGAGCATCAGAGATGGACCAGTTGCATATACGGCTCAAGCAAGATATTCATCAGCATTTCTCTGACTACGTTCCTCCATTGAGTCTCAAAAACATCTGATTCCAGGAGGACCATGAGCTGTTGCTATCGATAAGGTGTCTGATTCATCATTTTCACCTCGATTAGAAGTAGAGGGACTTTTTCCTCACATGATTTGGCACAGTATTTGCAAATGTACACAGCTTTTCCTACATTAGCTGCAGTGAAATGTCTCCACACATCAAATAATGCCTGTGGTATTTTCCTGTAAAGATTAGAATAAAACAAGTAAAAAATAAATAAATACAATTCCATGTACTGAGAAATAGTTAAGCAGATAGATTAAACAACTCCTTTGTAAGATAACAGTTTTAAAATGAAACATGTATTGGAACAGGTGAATTAACACTCCTCAGTTAGCAGGCTCAAGAAAGCTAAAACCCACATGGTAGTAAACTAACTCGCAGAAATTGCTAACAAGTTAAAAATGATTTAAACACACTTTTCTGTAGGCTACTGTTTGCTTGTTAACAAAAAAAGCATGTATGTTGTGTAGAATATAATCACCCCACCCAGTATTGTAATCAAAACTTACCAGAAAGCAAGAAAGAGAAGAATGCACTGTGCATGTGATAGAAGAATGCACTGTGCATGTGATAGAAAAATGCACTGTGCATGTGATAGAAGAATGCACTGTGCATGTGATAGAAGAATGCACTGTGCATGTGATAGAAGAATGCACTGTGCATGTGATAGAAGAATGCACTGTGCATGTGATAGAAGAATGCACTGTGCATGTGATAGAAGAATGCACTGCGCATGTGATAGAAGAATGCACTGCGCATGTGATAGAAGAATGCACTGCGCATGTGATAGAAGAATGCACTGCGCATGTGATAGAAGAATGCACTGCGCATGTGATAGAAGAATGCACTGCGCATGTGATAGAAGAATGCACTGCGCATGTGATAGAAGAATGCACTGCGCATGCAGAGGGTTGCAATTCCATTGAATTGGGGATAGTTTAACCGAAATATGCCACAAGACTTAGAATGGCCTCATGTGTATACCACAAAAAAAGGTTCACTGTTATAAGCTATCTTTTTTTGGTGAATTTAGGCAACATTCCCCAAATTCCCGGTCTTAATAACTTCCCATCGAAATATTTCGCAAAAATTCTGGAAATATACCGGACAGTTTCTGACCCTTTGCAACCCTATGCTCCACCAATACATTATATATATTGAGTTGCTTTCATAGCTGAAGTTAGGTTTGTTGAGAACACAAGGGATATTCAGGTTGAGAAGAACAAGTCTTGATCTGTTGTGCTGGTTTTTGCATCATGTATTATTTGGACGAATCACTGGCGTGTGTGTGGCATGTTTGAATTACGGAAGTGGTTTATTTGGCCTATACAGCCGAGATGAAGAATGTTCTTCACTGGAAGCCTGCTTGGAGGTGGTAGAATCTCTCTCTCTCTCTTTCTCCCCTCTCCTTTCCTCTAGTGCAGCATGAGAGTCCAGTAAGAAACAGAGCAGTCCAGTTCTATTTGGGTCTGTGTGGCATGTAGAACTTCTGTTCCATGAATCTGGTGTAGTAGAATGTGTTATATTCTGGGCCTCTATACAGTATCTGGTTTGTGTGTTATGGGAGTGGTTCTGGGGGAAAGGAGGGGTGAGGGGATGGAAGCATGCGAGAAGAACAGGCTGGTAACTGGGATGGAGGGAGTCAGGCTGTGTGGTTTAGTTTGGGGATGAGGGCTGGGTGGGATGAGGGCTGGGTAGGATGAGAGAGAGCTGTTTCCTTATCTCCCTCAGGCTGTTGAAATAGGATTTCACCACTGTACTGTAGTATACTTTTGAGAGAGTGTTCTTTAGTGTGTATGGTGGGCGGATGGCAGGGGGTGGAGTAGGGTGTGTTTGTGTTAATGTGTGTGTGGTAGGGGTTTTCCAGATTAGGGCTGATGTGATGGAGTGACCCCCTACCATCGCACCACAATCATTAACCAGCGAAATAATCCGGTCCCCCTAGCAACCCCTGTGGCTCTGCCAAACACACGGGCCAAACTGAAAAGAGACAGGAGGAGGGGAGGGTGTTTCTGAATGTGTGTGTGTGAGAGAGAGAGAGAGAGAGAGAGAGAGAGAGAGACTGTGTGTACTCACACGTGCGTAAGTGTGTATTGATGTTGGGAGCTTGATGTAAGCTGCTCAGGGCTCTGTTTGTAGGGCAGAGAGAGGGAGGGAAAGAGAAGGAGGTATAGAAAGAGGGAGGTGAGATGCCAAACATTTGACCTGTTCTTCTAAGACCAACACTGTGGTGTATAAGTCCTGTTCTACCTTGTCTTCACCCTAGTTGAACTACCACCCAGGTATACGTAGGTAATACATAGCCTAGAGCAGGGTTCCTCTACTGTGGTGTATAAGCCCTGTTCTACCTTGTCTTCACCCTAGTTGAACTACCACCCAGGTATACGTAGGTAATACATAGCCTAGAGGAGGGTTCCTCTACTGTGGTGTATAAGCCCTGTTCTACCTTGTCTTCACCCTAGTTGAACTACCACCCAGGTATACGTAGGTAATACATAGCCTAGAGCAGGGTTCCTCTACTGTGGTGTATAAGCCCTGTTCTACCTTGTCTTCACCCTAGTTGAACTACCACCCAGGTATACGTAGGTAATACATAGCCTAGAGGAGGGTTCCTCTACTGTGGTGTATAAGCCCTGTTCTACCTTGTCTTCACCCTAGTTGAACTACCACCCAGGTATACGTAGGTAATACATAGCCTAGAGCAGGGTTCCTCTACTGTGGTGTATAAGCCCTGTTCTACCTTGTCTTCACCCTAGTTGAACTACCACCCAGGATGCAGGATACCCCTGAGCTCATTTTCAAGTCTCACATAGCAAAGGGTCTGAATTCTTACATTTTTCATTTCGAGGTATTGCGTGTAGATTGCTGAGGAAATGTTTTTATTTAATCCATTTTAGAACAACAAAATCTGGAGAAAGTCAAGGGGTTGAAGTCGGAAGTTTACATACACCTTAGCAAATACATTTAAACTCCGTTTTTCAAAATGCTTTACATTTAATCCTTACAGAGCTGGTGTAACTGAGTCAGGTTTGTTGGCCTCCTTGCTCACACATGCTTTTTCAGTAGGATTGAGGTCAGGGCTTTGTGATGGCCACTTCAATACCTTGACTTTGTTGTCCTTAAGCCATTTTGCCACAACTTTGGAAGTATGCTTGGGGTCATTGTCCATTTGGAAGGCCCATTTGCGACCAAGCTTTAACTTCCTGACTGACGTCTTGAGCTGTTGCTTCAATATATCCACATACTTCCCCCCCCCCTCGTGATACCATCTATTTTGTGAAGTGCACCAGTCCCTCCCCACAACGTCTCTATTTTGGTTTGGTCAGGGCGTGAGTTGGGGTGGGCATTCTATGTGTTTTTTCTATGTTTTCTATTTCTATGCGTTTGGCCTGGTATGGTTCCCAATCAGAGGCAGCTGTCAATCGTTGTCTCTGATTGAGAACCATTATATGGTAATTATCCAAGCTGTTTAAAGGCACAGTCAACTTAGTGTATGTCAACTTCTGACCCACTGGAATTGTGATACAGTGATAAGTGAAATAATATGTCTGTAAACAATTGTTGGAAAAATGACTTGTGTCATGTGTAACCGATGTGAAATGGCTAGCTAGTTAGCGGTGGTGCGCGCTAATAGAGTTTAAATCGGTGCATGTTACACATGCACAAAGTAGATGTCATAACCGACTTGCCAAAACTATAGTTTGTTAACAAGAAATTTGTGGAGTGGTTGAAAAAATAGTTTTAATGACTCCAACCCAAGTGTATGTAAACTCCCAACTTCAACTGTATGTGTTTGGGTAAAATAAACATTTTTGTTTTCTATAAACTACTGACCACAAAATATTGTCATTTAGAGGATTTATTTGCAGAAAATGACTGGTCAAAATATGAAAGACTGGTGGAGGTTATTCCACCAAATATTGATTTCTGAACTCTTCCTAAGTTAAAACATTAGTATTGTGATGTTTAAAAATGAATATGAACTCATTTTCTTTGCATTATTCGAGGTCTGACAACACTGCGTCTTTATTTTGGCCAGTTGTCCTTTTCTGCAAATAAATGCTCTAAATTACAATATTTTGAATTTGGGAGAAATGTTGTCAGTAGTTTATAGAATAAAACAAAAATGTTAATTTTACCCAAACACATACCTATAAATTGTAAAACTAGAGAATCTGAAAATTTTGCAGTCGTCTCTTAATTTTTTTCCAGAGCTAGTGATCATTGTTCTATGACTCTTCCTTTGTCCATAGGGCAAGCACTCTCTCTAATGCTTCAGGGTAGAGTACCAAGGTGGTAGCCGGCTAGTAAGAGTTTTCAAGATGAGGACTTCTGCCCTTGGTGATTGACTCGCCCATCTCAACATGTTCAGCCTGCGCAGACCTCGTGTTTCGCCAAGCGGGCAGCAGTTTTAGCTGCAGCTGGATAGCCAATCTAGCGGATATTTCTGTCAAATCAGTTATGGCAAGATCACAAGAGCCAGTGTCTGGAAGGTGTTTCACAAGACAGTCGTTGTACAACGCCTTGCCACGAAAGTAACTGGCAACTTAGTTTTGAATGTTTTATCACGTCACCGTGGAAACAATATTAACTGCTGCGAGTTGAATGCCTGCAGCGTCCTACGACACAATATTCTATAACTGGCTACTTTCGTCTTTCCTGATATCCGCTGTCAGATCTTTCCCGGGGAGACAAATCCCAGAACTACTATCCCTACAGGTGTAGGCTACACGTGGACCGGGCACAAACATGGCCAGCTTGAGTGTAGATGCATAAAGTCAATGGGTGTGTTTGTGTTAGACAAACGATTGTGCTGTACATATCATATTGATGTTCTTTATAAAGACAGCATGCCTACCCTTTTACCTAATACATCAAAGTCAGTTGTGTGTGTAGAGTACCACTTCAGCTGTCTAACCAGAGATAGAAATCTAATTCTATGGTATATTTTCCCAAATCTATGGATTTGTCTGTCTAACACACTGACATGCACAGATCTCTGTGTGAGGTTCTGTCTTCAAGTCTCCAGTGGGTGATGAAGTCCCTTCCATCTATGTAATTATTACAGATTATGGACATGTGCAGTCGGGGGGGCAGGAGGGGTGGAGTGCATGGCACACCTTCCTGGATATGACTGAGTTTGCCTCATGGGTCCAGAAGGGAGTGTTCAATAACTACAGGCAGATATGAGATGCAGGAGGATGGCACTCTTCTCGTTACTAATTAGCCTACAAAGTAATATGAGAAGAGTATAATTGCTGAACATATGTAGATATACTAAACAAAGTGTTTTGATGACGTTCAAGTGTAACAGTTTCATGTAGAGAGAACCATCCTTCACATAATGCTGGCGAAGCAGTGTTCTGCTAATATAACGATGTGAAATATTACACTGGTCTTTCGTCTTTTATTGTCACAGATACTATATCTATGAACATTTTGTCTGGTGGTGTTGGGGCTACCTTGCCAGTCGTCATTCCTTATTTTTTTTTGGTGTCTCATATCCCCCCCATTGATAGTACCATTCGATTCAATAATAACAAAATATTGTAAAAAGTAATCGATATGTCTTGTATGATTATTATCGCTAAGTGCTACCTAATTCTGTTCTCTCCATCGAGGACCAGTGGTGAACAGGCTGGAGGTGAGGTCTTTGCCAGAGCCCCATTGATGGGCATAGCAGCAAAGATCATCTCCTGGCCCCTCATCAAAGATACTGGTCGGTCACACACACAGAGAGCACTAATTACATTATCAATGGTGAACAGTGATCAGGCTGGTGCCACCAGGCTAGGTTATACCCTGGACATTATATGGTGAACATATTGATCATGCTGGTGACAGGCTAGGTTATACCCTGGACATTATATGGTGAACATATTGATCATGCTGGTGACAGGCTGGGTTATACCCTGGACATTATATGGTGAACATATTGATCATGCTGGTGACAGGCTGGGTTATACCCTGGACATTATATGGTGAACAGATTGATCATGCTGGTGACAGGCTAGGTTATCCCTGGACATTATATGGTGAACACAGTGATCAGGCTGGTGCAGGGCTAGGTTATACCCTGGACATTATATGGTGAACAGTGATCATGCTGGTGACAGGCTGGGTTATACCCTGGACATTATATGGTGAACAGATTGATAATGCTGGTGACAGGCTAGGTTATCCCCTGGACATTATATGGTGAACACAGTGATCAGGCTGGTGCAGGGCTAGGTTATACCCTGGACATTATATGGTGAACAGTGATCATGCTGGCGCCAGGCTAGGTTATCCCCTGGACATTATATGGTGAACACAGTGATCAGGCTGGTGCAAGGCTAGGTTATACCCTGGACATTATATGGTGAACACAGTGATCAGGCTGGTGCAAGGCTAGGTTATCCCCTGGACATTATATGGTGAACACAGTGATCAGGCTGATGCAAGGCTAGGTTATACCTTGGACATTCTATGTTAACACAGTGATCAGGCTGGTTCCATGAGGCTAGGTTATACCCTGGTTTACCCTGAACATATTATCACAAATTGAATTCAGCTGTAAGCTAGTGTTTTGTGAACATTAAGGAACGTATTATCACAAAGTGAATTCAGCTGTAAGCTAGTGTTTTGTGAACAGTAATGAACGTATTATCACAAAGTGAATTCAGCTCTAAGCTAGTGTTTTGTGAACAGTAATGAACGTATTATCACTAAGTGAATTCAGCTCTAAGCTAGTGTTTTGTGAACAGTAAGGAACTTATTATCACAAAGTGAATTCAGCTCTAAGCTAGTGTTTTGTGAACAGTAAGGAACTTATTATCACAAAGTGAATTCAGCTCTAAGCTAGTGTTTTGTGAACAGTAAGGAACGTATTATCACTAAGTGAATTCAGCTCTAAGCTAGTGTTTTGTGAACAGTAAGGAACGTATTATCACAAAGTGAATTCAGCTCTAAGCTAGTGTTTTGTGAACAGTAAGGAACGTATTATCACTAAGTAAATTCAGCTCTAAGCTAGTGTTTTGTGAACAGTAAGGAACGTATTATCACAAAGTGAATTCAGCTCTAAGCTAGTGTTTTGTGAACAGTAAGGAACGTATTATCACAAAGTGAATTCAGCTCTAAGCTAGTGTTTTGTGAACAGTAATGAACGTATTATCACTAAGTGAATTCAGCTCTAAGCTTGTGTTTTGTGAACAGTAAGGAACGTATTATCACAAAGTGAATTCAGCTCTAAGCTAGTGTTTTGTGAACAGTAAGGAACGTATTATCACAAAGTGAATTCAGCTCTAAGCTAGTGTTTTGTGAACAGTAATGAACGTATTATCACAAAGTGAATTCAGCTCTAAGCTAGTGTTTTGTGAACAGTAATGAACGTATTATCACAAAGTGAATTCAGCTCTAAGCTAGTGTTTTGTGAACAGTAAGGAACGTATTATCACAAAGTGAATTCAGCTCTAAGCTAGTGTTTGTGAACAGTGTCACAAAGAACAGTAAGCTGAACAGTAAGGAACGTATATCACAAAGTGAATTCAGCTCTAAGCTAGTGTTTTGTGAACAGTAAGGAACGTATTATCACAAAGTGAATTCAGCTCTAAGCTAGTGTTTTGTGAACAGTAAGGAACGTATTATCACAAAGTGAATTCAGCTCTAAGCTAGTGTTTTGTGAACAGTAAGGAACGTATTATCACAAAGTGAATTCAGCTCTAAGCTAGTGTTTTGTGAACAGTAATGAACGTATTATCACAAAGTGAATTCAGCTCTAAGCTAGTGTTTTGTGAACAGTAAGGAACGTATTATCACAAAGTGAATTCAGCTCTAAGCTAGTGTTTTGTGAACAGTAAGGAACGTATTATCACAAAGTGAATTCAGCTGTAAGCTAGTGTTTTGTGAACAGTAAGGAACGTATTATCACAAAGTGAATTCAGCTCTAAGCTAGTGTTTTGTGAACAGTAATGAACGTATTATCACAAAGTGAATTCAGCTGTAAGCTAGTGTTTTGTGAACAGTAATGAACGTATTATCACAAAGTGAATTCAGCTGTAAGCTAGTGTTTTGTGAACAGTAATGAACGTATTATCACTAAGTGAATTCAGCTCTAAGCCAGTGTTTTGTGCACAGTAATGAACATACAGTGGGGCAAAAAAGTATTTAGTCAGCCACCAATTGTGCAAGTTCTCCCACTTAAAAAAATGAGAGAGTAATTTTCATCATAGGTACACTTCAACTATGATAGACAAAATTAGAAAAAAAATCCATAAAATCACATTGTAATATTTTTAATGAATGTATTTGCAAATTATGGTGGAAAATGGTCAAATAAATAAAGATTAAGAATGGTTGACTTTCATAAGGCTGGTAAGGGTTACAAAAGTATCTCTAAAAGCCTTGACGAAAATCAGTCCACGGTAAGACACATTGTCTATCAATGGAGAAAGTTCAACACTGTTACTACTCTCCCTAGGAGTGGCTGTCCTGCCAAGATGACTGCAAGAGCACAGCGCAGAATTCTCAACGAAGTAAAGAAGAATCCTAGAGTGTAAGCTGAAGACTTTCAGAAACCTCTGGAACATGCTAACATCTCAGTTTACGAGTCTACAATACGTAAAACACTAAACAATAATTGTTTTCAGGGGAGGACACCACAGAAGAAGCCTCATTGCTGCACGTCTGGAATCGCAAAATAGAACCTGGATGTTCCACAGCGCTACTGGCAAACTATTCTGTGGACAAATTATACTAAAGGAAGGAACACTCAACACTGTGTGGAGAAAAAAAGGCACAGCACACCAACATCAAAACCTCATCCCAACTGTAAAGTATGGAGGAGGCAGCATAATGGTTTGGGGCTGTTTTGCTGTTTCAGGGCCTGGACAGATTGCTATCATCGACGGAAAAATAAATCCCCCAAGTTTTCAAGACATTTGGCAGGAGAATGTAAGGCTATCTGTCCGCCAATTGAAGCTCAATTGAAGTTGTGTGCTGTAACAGGACAACGACCCAAAACACAGTAGTAAATCAACAACAAAATGGCTTCAACAGAAGAAAATGCGCCCAGTCAGAGTCCTGACCTCAACTTGATTTTGAAATGTTGTGGCATGACCTCGAGTGGTTCACACCAGACATCTTAAGAATATTGCTGAACTGAAACAGTTTTGCAAAGAGGAATGGTCCAAAATGCATCCTGATCGTTGTGCAGGTCTGATCCGCAACTACAGAAAACGTTTGGTTGAGGTTATTGCTGCCAAAGGAGGGTCAACCAGTTATTAAATCCAAGGGTTCACATACTTTTCCCACCCTACACTGCGAATGTTTACACAATGTGTTCAATAAAGACATGAACATTTATAATTGTTTGTGTGTTATTAGTTTTACGCAGACTGTTTGTCTATTGTTGTGACTTCGATGAAGATCAGACCAAATTGTATGACCAGTTTATGCAGAAGTCCAGGTTAATTCCAAAGGGTTCACATACTTTTTGTTGCCACTTTATTGCATCTTGCCTATGCTGCTTGGTCATCGCTCATCAATATATTTACATGTACATGTTTTATTCCATCCCTTTAGATGTGTGTATTAGGTAGTGGTTGTGGAATTGTTAGATTACTTGTTAGATATTACTGCACTGTCGGAACTAGAAGCACAAGCATTTCGCTACACTCAAATGAACACCTGCTAGCCATGTGTATGTGACCAATAAAATGTGATTTGATTTGAACACTACGTGGGAGAGGGTAGTGTGGAGTGCAATAGTGGTGTTCTTGGGCACAGGGACTATGGTGGTCTGCATCAGAAAGGTATTCACACTCCTTGACTTGTTGTGTAACAATGGATTCAATGTAGATGATGTGTCACTGGCCTACTACACACAATACCCCATAATGTCAAAGTATAATTATGTTTTATGTATGCCCCTTTGTTATGAAAAGCCTAAATAAGTTGAGGAGTCATTTATTTAGGCTTGCCATATAATTTGCTTAACAAGTCATATAAATTGCATGGACTCACTCTCTGTGCAATAATAGTGTTTAACATGATTTTTTAGTGACTACCTCATCTCTGTACCCCACACATACAATTATATATAATGTCCCTCAGTTGAGCAGTGAATTTAAGACACAGATTCAACCACAAAGACCAGGGAGGTTTTCCAATGCCTCACAAAGAAGGGCACCTATTGGTAGATGGGTTCACATAAAAAAGCAGACATTGAACATCCCTTTGAGCATGGTGAAGTTATTAATTACACTTTGGATGGTGTATCAATACACCCAGTCAGTACAAAGATACAGGTGTCCTTCCTAACTCAGTTGCTGGAGAGGAAGGAAACAGCTTAGAGTTTTCACCATGATGATTACTTTAAAACAGTTTAATGGCTGTGGTAGGAGAAAACTGAGGATGGATCAACAACATTGTAGTTACTCCACAAGACTAACCTAATTTACAGAGTGAATAGAAGGAAGCCTATACATAATAAAAATATTCCAAAACATGCATCCTGTTTGCAATAAGGGACTAAAGTAAAACAGCAAATAAATATGGAAAAATAAATTAACTATGTTCTGAATACAAAGTGTTGTTTGTTTAAAATCCAACACTTTACTGAGTACCACTTTTCAAATGTTCATGTATGGGGGTGGCTGCATTGTGTTTTGGGTATGCTTGTCACCGGCAATGACTTTTTTTTAGGATAAAAACAAACGCTAAGCACAGGCAAAATCCTAGAGGAAAACCTGGTTCAGTCTGCTTTCCAACAGACACTGGGAAACAAATTCATCTTTCAGCAGGACAATAACCTAAAACACGAGGCCAAATATACACTTGAGTTGCTTACCAAGACGACATTGGATATTCATGAGTGGGTAATTCATGAGTAATTACAGGTGTGAGTTAAATAGGCATGAAAATCTGTGGCAATACTTACAAATTGCTGTCTAGCAATGATTAAAAACCAACTTGACAGAGCTTGAAGAATTTCTTAAAATAATGATGTGCCAATGAAATCACTGCCAAAGGTGATTCTAACATGTATTGACTCAGAGGGTTGAATACTTATCTAACCAAGCTATATTAGTGTTTTATTCTTAACAAATGTTAGACTTTTTTTTCCCACTTTGACATTACAGAGTATTTTGTTTCGATAATTGACAAAAAAAATCACAATTAAATCCATTTGAATCCCACTTTCACACAACACAATGTGGAAAAGGTTACGGTGTGTGACTACTTTCTAAAGGCACTGGGTGGACAAACCATAAGGAACAATTTCCTTTTGCCCTCAGAAAAATACCTCAATTTGTCAGGGCGTAGATTCTACAAGGTGTCGAAGCATTCCACAGGATTGCTGGCCCATGTTGACTCCGATGCTTCCCACAGTTGTGACAAGTTGGCTGGATGTCCTTTGAGTGGTGGACCATTCTTGATAAACACGGGAAATGTGCAGTTCTTGACACACTCAACCCGGTGCACCTGGCACTTACTACCTACCGTACCCCATTCAAAGGCACTTAAATATTTTGTCTTGTCACCCGCTGAATGGCACAAATACACAATCCATGGTTCAATTGTCTCTAGGCTTAAAAATCCTTATTCAACATGTCTCCTCTCCTTCATCTACACTATTTGAAGTGGATTTAACAGATGACATCAGTAAGGGATCACAGCTTTCACCTGGTTTCACCTGGTCAGTCTGTGTGTTATGGAAAGAGGAAATGTTCCTAATGTTTTGTACACTCTGTATGGTCAGAACACCTTTTTTCTTTCTTATCCTGGATAATTCCCCCTCCTGGGAAAGTAGAGAGCGAGTGGCTCGACGCAGCAGCAGGCCCCAGCCAAAACGGTTCAAGGGCAGGCACACGCTTTCATTACAAGGAATCATGAGGATAATGCACTTCACTGAATGTCCAAATCATGATTTTTAGCCTCCTACAAAAAAATAGGACGATTTGTTTGAAGATGACCATGTGCACTGAACAAGAATCTAAACGCAACACGCAACCATTTGAAAGATTTGACTGAGTTAATGTTCATAGAAGGTTATCAGTCAATTGAGATACGTTGATTAGTCAATGGATTTCACACGACTGGGCAGGGGCACAGCCAATCAGAATTAGTTCTTTGTCCCACAAAAGGGCTTTGTTACAGACAGAAATAATCCTCAGACGATTCCGCAGGTTAAGAAGCCGGATGTGGAGGTCTTGGGCTGGCGTGGTTACACGTGGTCTCTGGTTGTGAGGCCTGTTGGACGTATGGCCAAATTCTCTAAAACAGCGTTGGGAGGTGTCTTATGGTAAAGAAATGAACATTACCTTCTCTGCCAACAGCTCTGGTGGACATCCTGGCAGTCAGCATGCCAGTTGTACACTCCCTCAACTAGAAACATCCGTGGTGTTGCATTGTTATTACTATTTTCCCTAAGCTGTACTCTTATTCTAACCCTAAACCCAAAAACCTAACCCAAGGCCCTAAAACTAACCCCATCTCCCCTATACCTAACTCTAACCCTAACACTAATTCTGACCTTAACCCAAAAAACTAACCCTAGAAATGTGTTGGTTCCCTTGTGGGGATCAAAAACATGTCCCCAGTTGGTCAAATATGTGTTTGTTTACTATTCTTGACTTCTGGTCTCCGCAAGAATAGTTCAACATGTCCACACACACAAACACTGAGTTCAGATGATCTGATCACATGTTTGTCTGTAGGCGTGTGTGTATATTTGTGAGTGTCCTCTCTCCGGTCACACCCCTCCCCCTTTGGCACAGAGAGGTTTGTTTCCCCACCCCTTAGAGGGAGAGGGAAGGGCAAAGGGGCTAGACTGCACTATGGAATTTGGGCAAAGGTTTGAGGTCTGAGAATAGTGGTGGTTAGTTAGGTAGAGGTTGGTGTGTGTGTGTATGTGTGTGTGTTTGGAGAGGGGGGGGGTTCATTTGAGTGGCTGAATCTGGTTCTCCCCCTTGAGCCTTTCGCAGTGGGAGAACCTGCCACACACTTTCCCACCCTCAGCCCAGTGGGTGGTGTTGGCATCTGGCCCCGGGGCCCTTCCTCGGTGGGGTCCTCCTGGGCTCTATAGGCCCAGCCCTCCAGCCCTGCTCTAGCCCCACAGCGCTGGTTATAGTGAACCTCTGTCTGTGTGAACCTCTCAGCCTCTCCCCCTCATAGCCCTCGTTCCCTCTCTTCTTCTTCCCTGTTCACTGTCCCATTTCTTCTCCTCTACTGTCAAATCCTCTCCCTGTTCCCCTTCTATCTGTACCCTTATCTTCTCCTCTACTGTCAAATCCTCTCCCTGTTCCCCTTCTATCTGTACCCTTATCTTCTCCTCTACTGTCAAATCCTCTCCCTGTTCCCCTTCTATCTGTACCCTTATCTTCTCCTCTACTGTCAAATCCTCTCCCTGTTCCCTTTCTATCTGTACCCTTATCTTCTCCTCTACTGTCAAATCCTCTCCTGTCTTCTCTTCTCTTTACTCTCTACCCCACCTTCTTTCCTCTCCTTTTTTTGTCCCCTCTTCCCCCAGTGCTGTAGGCCTCATAAGGAGGAAAAGCAACCCGTTGTAGAGGTTATGAGTCTAGTAGAGCCTAGAGGGGAGCCTCCCTCCCTCCATCATCTGCCTGCATGGTAAACAGGACATTTTCTCTCATTCATGAATGAATGTGTTGATCAACTGCTCTCCAACAGAGAAATTGGTTGTGGGTGCTTTATGTGTGTCTCTGTCTCTCTCTCTGTCTGTGTCTCTCAATTCAATTCAATTTGCTTTATTGGCATGACGTAACAATGTACATATTGCCAAAGCTTGCCAAATGTTGTGCGCTTCCAACCCACAGCTCTCTGCGTCCTCCCCCAACAGGACGGGTAGCCTACTCTCATCAGAGAGGTCTTTGAAACCTTGAATAGGGTTTCAAATTTGGGGAAATAACACTCTAATTGTTTTATATTTTTCATATTTTGTCAGGAAATCCAGCTCCGTCTCAGGTTGTGCAGTGGTTGCACAGCCTTTCCTCTACAGGGAGCCAGGTTTTCCTGTGTCTACCCTTCTCAATGGCAAGGCTGTGCTCACTGAGCCTGTACTTTGTCACGGTTTTTCTAAGGTTTTGATCAGTAACCATGGTCAAATAGTTAGCGACAGTGTATTGTCGATGTAGGGCCAGATACCACTGCATTTTGCTTTGTGTTTGTAGTTTTGTTTTGACTGTGTTGTAATTTGGTTTATTCTGACTGATTGGAGGTTCTGGTCCTGAGGTTTTAGTGTGTAAGTAGACAGGTTTGTAAACTCAGCCCCAGGACCAGCTGGATGAGGGGACTATTTTCTTTGCTCAGCTCTTGGCATTGCAGGGCGTGGTAATGATATGAGAGGGGGTCACTGTATTTTAGATGTTTCCAAAACTTAATTGCTATTTTTTGAGTTTTTATTATTAGTGGATATTGGCTTAATTCTGCCCTGCATGCGTTGTTTGTAGTTTTCATCTGGACATGTAGGAGAATCTTACAGAACTCTGCATGCAGGGTTTCAATGGATTTTTTGTCCCATTTGATGAAATCTTGTTTTGCAAGTGGACCCCACACCTCACTGCCATAAAGTGCAATTGGTTCAATGACAAATTCAATTAGTTTTAGCCAAATTGTAATATGTATTTCAATTTGAATTATCTTTTTAATGGCGTAGAATGCCCTGCGTGCTTTCTCTCAGTTTATTCACTGCAACATTAAGGTGTCCAGTTTAGCTTATTTTTAAACCTAAGTAATTGTAGTGTGTGCAGTACTCTATATATGTTGTACCAATTGAGAACTTTGGTCTAATTCCCTGAGATCTGGATCTTCTCTGGAAAATCATTATGTTAGTCTTTTTGGGGTTTACTGCCAGGGCCCAGGTCTGGCAGTACTGCTCTAGCAGGTCCAGGCTCTGCTGTAGGCCATGTGCTGTGGGTGACGGCAGACATAGGTCATCTGCGAAGAGTAGGCATTTAACTTCTGAATTGTGGAGACTGACACCAGGGGCTGAGGATTCTTCTAGAATAGTGGCCAATTCGTTGATGTAAATATTGAAGAGTGCCGGGCTCAGATTGCAACCCTGGCGAAGGCCCCACCCCTGGTTGAAGAATTCTGTTATTTTCTTGCCAAGTTTAATGCTGCACATATTGCCAGTATACATTGATTTAATTATGTCATGTTTTACCCCCTACACCACTTTCATTAACTTTGTAGAACAGTCCTGTTTGCCAAATAGAATCAAATGCTTTTTGGAAGTTGATAAAGCAAGCGTATATTTTGGTATTATTTTGATGGACATGTTTATCTATCACGGTGTGTAGGGTGTAAATATGATAAGTTGTGCGATGTTTTGGTATAAATCCAATTAGGCCTTTACTCAAGACATTGTGCTTATTAAGGAAGTTTAGAACTCTTATAATACTACAGAAAACCTTCCCCGGGATACTTTTCACACAAATGCCTCTGTAATTGTTAGGGTCTAATTTGTCTCAGTTCTTAAAGATTGGGGGTTTGAGTCCTTGATTCCAGATGTCAGGGGAATAACCTACCCTCAGGATCAAATTAAACAGTTTTAATATAGCCAATTGAAATGTTGCACTAGTGAGTTTGAGCATCTCATTTAGGATGCCATCAGGTCCGCATGCTGTTTTATATTTGAGAGCCTGAAGTTTATAGAGCTCCTGGTCAGTAATTGGGGAGTCCAGTGGATTTTGATTGTCCTTTTATAGTCTTTTCTAATACATTCAACTTATCATGAATTTGGCGTTGTTCTGCGTTTGTGTGAATTTGAACACTGTCGTAGAGTGTTTTAAAATGGGTTGTCCAGATGTCACCATTTTGTATCGCTAATTCCCCCTTTTTAGATTTTTGTAGTTTTTATTTCAATTTTGCCAGAAGTTGTTTGTTTTTATGGACTCAATTAGTGTCAGCTGCTTGCTGTTGTACTGTGCCTTTTTGGTTCTGAGTGTACGTTTATAGAGTTTTAAAGTCTCACAGTAATGAGTCTCTCTCGCTCTATGTGTGTGTCTCTCTATGTGTGTGTCTCTCTCTCTATGTGTGTGTCTCTCTCTCTCTATGTGTGTCTCTCTCTCTATGTGTGTGTCTCTCTCTCTATGTGTGTCTCTCTCTCTCTATGTGTGTGTCTCTCTCTCTATGTGTGTGTCTCTCTCTCTATGTGTGTGTCTCTCTCTCTATTGTGTGTGTCTCTCTCTCTATGTGTGTGTCTCTCTCTCTATGTGTGTGTCTCTCTCTCTATGTGTGTGTCTCTCTCTCTGTGTGTGTGTCTCTCTCTCTGTGTGTGTGTCTCTCTGTGTGTGTGTCTCTCTCTCTCTGTGCGTGTGTCTCTCTCTGTCTGTGTGTCTCTCTCTCTATGTGTGTCTCTCTCTCTATGTGTGTCTCTCTCTATGTGTGTCTCTCTCTCTATGTGTGTGTCTCTCTCTCTCTCGATGTGTGTGTCTCTCTCTCTCTCTATGTGTGTGTCTCTCTCTCTCTATGTGTGTGTCTCTCTCTCTGTGCGTGTGTCTCTCTCTGTGCGTGTGTCTCTCTGTGCGTGTGTCTCTCTCTCTGTGCGTGTGTCTCTCTCTCTGTGCGTGTGTCTCTCTCTCTGTGCGTGTGTCTCTCTCTCTCTGTGCGTGTGTCTCTCTCTCTCTGTGCGTGTGTCTCTCTCTCTCTGTGCGTGTGTCTCTCTCTCTCTGTGTGTGTGTCTCTCTCTCTCTGTGTGTGTGTCTCTCTCTCTATGTGTGTGTGTCTCTCTCTCTATGTGTGTGTGTCTCTCTCTCTATGTGTGTGTGTCTCTCTCTCTATGTGTGTGTCTCTCTTTCTCTATGTGTGTGTGTCTCTCTCTCTATGTGTGTGTCTCTCTCTCTCTATGTGTGTGTCTCTCTCTGTGTGTGTCTCTCTGTGTGTGTCTCTCTCTGTGTGTGTGTGTGTGTCTCTCTCTCTGTGCGTGTCTCTCTGTGTGTGTGTGTGTGTGTGTGTCTGTGTGTGTGTGTGTGTGTGTGTGTGTGTGTGTGTGTGTGTGTGTGTGTGTGTGTGTGTGTGTGTGTGTGTGTGTGTGTGTGTGTGTGTGTGTGTGTGTGTGTCTCTCTCTCTCTCTCTCTCTCTCTGTGTGGGTGTCTCTCTCTCTCTCTCTCTCTCTCTGTGTGGGTGTCTCTCTCTCTCCCTCTCTCTCTGTGTGTCTCTCTCTCTCTCTCTCTCTGTGGGTGTGTGTCTCTCTCTCTCTGTGGGTGTGTGTCTCTCTCTCTCTCTCTCTCTCTCTCTGTGGGTGTGTGTCTCTCTCTCTCTCTCTCTCTCTCTGGGTGTGTGTCTCTCTCTCTCTCTCTCTCTCTCTGTGGGTGTGTGTCTCTCTCTCTGTGGGTGTGTGTCTCTCTCCATCTCTCTGTGGGTGTGTGTCTCTCTCCATCTCTCTGTGGGTGTGTGTCTCTCTCTCTCTCTCTCTCTCTCTCTGTGTGTCTCTCTGTGTGTGTGTGTCCCCAGGGTACCAACTGTAATTATGCTTCCTATTCATCATGACCGTTAAGCAGAACACACAGAGGTCAGGGGCCATGGTACTGAGAGGCAGGGCTGAAACCGGAGGCTACGGGGCAAGGCGTGTGTGTGTTTGGCGTGTACCTTTGCTGTGTATGTGTTGTGATTTATGTGTTTTTTAATGTGTCACATGTACAGTTTGTGTGTGAGACAAAGACAGCGTTATGGTGTGTATGTCTGTATTCTCTCCCCCTCAGGCACCTCCTGGCTGTGGGGTTTTATTTATGGCAGCCGTGGCCTGTGTGATCTGAGGGTAAACCATTAACTGTCTAGCTTCATACCAAACCAATATGGGGTCACGGTACAGTTACAGTAGACATTCTGTCATTTCCTCCATTCTGGGGCTACAGCATTACAGGATGTATCCCAGTTTCCTCACCTCATAGTCGATGGTAATGGGCCTTGTATCACTCACTGTGTGTGCTGTTAGAGCCACAATGTTCCCAGAGACTCCGGTGTCCGACTGTGTGTCTGTGGGAAATGGGAGAGGAAGGAGTGAGGGACAGACGTGTGTGTGTGTGTGTGTGTGTGTGTGTGTGTGTGTGTGTGTGTGTGTGTGTGTGTGTGTGTGTGTGTGTGTGTGTGTGTGTGTGTGTGTGTGTGTGTGTGTGTGTGTGTGTGTGTGTGTGTGTGTCAGACAGCAGGCCAAGCTGGGAGGGGCACAGCCACAGAGCCATGGGGGTGTGGGAGGAATGATGAGGGAGGGAGAGGAGGGAAGAGCAGTGACCCAGATTGTCACTCTGTTCCCCCCCTCTCCATCTCTGTCACACACGCTCTTCCTCTCTTACACTCATCACTCTCTCTCTCTTTTTGTGTCTTTTTTTTCTCCTGCCACAACAGATCCCAGGGAAGGGAGACACAAACTCTCTCTGTCTCTCTGTCTGTCTCTTTCTCTCTCTCTCTCTCTCTCTCTCTCACATATATATTCAATTCAAGGGCTTTATTGGCATGGGAAACATGTGTTAAGTTAATTAGATAATAAACAATAAAAATTAAACAGCAAACATGACACTCACTAAAGTTCCAGAATAAAGACATTTCAAATGTCATATTATGTGCAAATAGTTCAAGTATAAAAGGGAAAATAAATAAACATAAATATGTGTTGTATTTACGATGGTGTTTGTTCTTCACTGGTTGCCCTTTTCTTGTGGCAACAGGTCACAAATCTTGTTGTTGTGATGTCACACTGTGGTATTTCACCCAGTAGATATGGGAGTTTATCAAAATTGGGTTTGTTTTCAAATTATTTGTGGATCTGTGTAATCTGAGGGAAATATGTTTATTTTTTGTATTTATTTTACCTTTATTTAACTAGGCAAGTCAGTTAAGAACAAATTCTTATTTTCAATGACGGCCTAGGAACAGTGGGTTAACTGCCTGTTCAGGGGCAGAACGACAGATTTGTACCTTGTCAGCTCGGGGGTTTGAACTTGCAACCTTCCGGTTACTAGTCCAACGCTCTAACCACTGTGTCTCCTAATATGGTCATACATTTTGCAGGAGGTTAGGAAGTGCAGCTCAGTTTCCACCTCATTTAGTGGGCAGTGCACATAGCCAGGTCTGCCTACGGCGGCCTTTCTCAATAGCTTCCCTTTAGGTGGTTGTAGAATTGAACATGTCTTTTCTGGATTTAATCATTAGCGGCTATCGGCCTAATTCTGCTCTGCATTATTTGGTCTTTTACATTGTACACAAGGGTATTTTGGCAGACTTCTGCATGCAGAGTCTCAATTTGGTGTTTGTCCCATTTTGTGAATTCTTGGATGGTGAGCGGACCCCAGACCTCACAACCATAAAGGGAAATGGTTTCTATAACTGATTCAAGTATTTTTAGCCAGAGCGTAATTGGTATGTTGAATTTGATGTTCCTTTTGATGGCATAGAAAGACCCTTCTTGCCTTGTCTCTCAGCTCATTCACAGCTTTGTGGAAGTTACCTGTGGCGCTGATGTTTAGGCCGAGGTATGTATAGTTTTTTGTGAGCTCTAGGGCAACGGTGTCCAGATGGAATTTGTATTTGTGGTCCTTGCGACTGAACCTTTTTTTTAGAACACCATTATTTTACTGTCAGGGCCCAGGTCTGGCAGAATATGTGCAGAAGATAGGTGCTGCTTGGTTGGTGACAGAAGCACCAGATCATCAGCAAACAGTAGACATTTTGTGACCGACCTCCTTGATTCTGGTTTACGTAGCAACATTTGACATTTTTTATTTTTACATTGGATATAAGCAGAGACGCAGAACTACAAAATGGTATATCATACACTGCATTTGCGGAACAATGGGAAAGTAAATCTGCTTTGAAAGTTGATAAACTTGTAACCTCAATTTTGAGAAAATGGCCTTAGAAAGTTTTGGTACACCTACTGGAGAGCCCTTCTTTGTCTACACCAATTCCGCATCGTTCACACCCTCTTAAGCTTTAGCCCCACCCATCTCTTTAAGGATTCACATGTGAGGTCATGTGCTAAACAGTGTGTAGTGTAGTAAAGATTAAGACTAAAAGTGGTCAAAGTAGTAGCTTACAATAAGGAACAATTACAGGTGAACAGTATCCAGATTGTGTTTTTTATTTATTTCACCTTTATATAACCAGGTAGGCTAGTTGAGAACAAGTTCTCATTTACAATTGCGACCTGGCAAAGATAAAGCAAAGCAGTTCGACACATCCAACAACACAGAGTTACACATGGGATAAACAAATATACAGTCAAAAATACAGTAGAAAAAGTCTATATACAGTGTGTAAATGAGGTAAGATAAGGGAGGTAAGGCAATAAATAGTCCGTAGTGGGGAAATAATTACAATTTAGTCATTAAACACGGGAGTGATATAAGTGCAGAAGATGAATGTGCAAGTAGATATACTGGGGTGCAAAGGAGCAATATAAATAAATAAATACAGTATGGGGATAAGGTAGTTGGATGGGCTATTTACAGATGGGCTATGTACAGGCGCAGTGATCTGTGAGCTGCTTCGACAGCTGGTGCTTAAAGCTAGTGAGGGAGATAGGAGTCTCCAGCTTCATAGATTTTTGTAGTTCGTTCCAGTTATTGGCAGCAGAGAACTGGAAGGAAAGGCGGCCAAAGGAGGAATTGGCTTTGGGGGTGACCAGTGAGATATACCTGCTGGAGCGCGTGCTTCAGGTGGGTGCTGCTATGGTGACCAATGAGCTGAGATAAGGGGGGACTTTACCTAGCAGGGTCTTGTATATGACCTGGAGCCAGTGGATTTGGCGACAAGTATGAAGCGAGGGCCAGCCAACAGGTCCAATACGAGCCTTAGGTATTTTAATGTGGTCAAATCCGGAAACTATCATTTAGAAAACAAAACGTTTATTCTTTCAGTGAAATATGGAACCGTTACGTATTTCATCTAATGGATGGCAACCCTAAGTCTAAATATTGCAGTTACATTGCACAACCTTCAATGTTATGTCATATATACATATATTTACATGTAATAATTATGTAAAATTCTGACAAATTAATTACGGTCTTTGTTAGGAAGAAATGGTTTTCACACAGTTCGCAACGAGCCAGGCGGCCCAAACTGCTGCATATACCCTGACTCTGCTTGCACAGAACGCAAGAGAAGTGACACAATTTCCCTAGTTAAAATAAATTCATGTTAGCAGGCAATATTAACTAAATATGCAGGTTTAAAAAATATATACATGTGTATTGATTTTAAGAAAGGCGTTGATGTTTATGGTTAGGTACACATTGGTGCAATGACAGTGCTTTTTTTCGCGAATGCGATTGTTAAATAATCACCCATTTGGCGAAGTAGGCTGTGATCCGATGATAAATTAACATGTAACACATCGATTTATATGCAACGCTGGACAAGCTAGATCAACGAGTAATATCATAAACCATGTCTAGTTAAGACGGGATAAACTGCGTTCAATAGCGGATAAAAACAAAGTGGACCGAGCGTTCAGGTCACGCGCCTCTAACAAACCGTACACTTCATTCGACCCTCGTTCTGGTCATTTTACTCGCCCTAGCAGAGCTGGTTAGGCTGTTTTCATGTTACCCAGAGCGTTGGTGACTGTAACTGTGCTCTTGGCAACAATTTAATTAGGCTTTTTTGCTGACGTTTACTGAAACTGGCCACATTCAACGGGTGTTGAGCGTTGGTAAATTCATCAGTTATTCTGCGGTCTGGCACACTCAAGACTAGAGTGCTCTGAAACACTTGTTGCAGTGACACACTACTAAAATGGATACTTGAATAGTGGAGTCTTTTTTTTTGTTAAATTTTAGTACACGATACATAAAAAATAGCAGCATTAGACAGGATTACCTACACATACTGACCAGCTCAAATAGACAGAAGCGTGCTATATGGCAGACCAATCTACACGCATCTCTCGGCATGTCCAGCTAGCTAACATTAGCCTATAACTAGCAATGCAAATGGCATTCTGCGATAACATTACTACACAGATCATCATACACTCTGCTTCACACTGTGCAATGCCATTTTACTCGACCTAGCAGAGCTGTTCAGGCCCATGTTATCCAGAGCGTTGGTGAATGTGACTGTGCTCCTGGCAACAATTTCATGACACTTTTTTTGACCACGTTTACTGACGCCGGCCATATTCAACGGGTGTTGAATGTTCGTAAATTCATCAGTTATTCTGCGCTGTGGTACACTCTGAAAGAGTTGTTACAGTGTTACAGTGACATTCTATTGAAATGTCACTTGTTGTTTGTGTACATGGATTTTATAATGTTGTGTGTTTTTCCCCAACACCACTTTCCATCAATGTGTATAGCAGACCCTCATGCCAAATTGAGTCGCTAGGTTTTTTGAAATCAAACGGAGAATGAGAAGACTTTGCCTTTGTTTTGGTTTGCTTGTTTGTCAATTAAGGTGTGCAGGGTGAATATGTGGTCTGTCGTTTGGTAATTTAGTAAAAGCCCATTTGACATTTGCTCAGTACATTGTTTTCACTGAGAAAATGTACTGGTCTGCTGGATTTTCCCAAGGTTGCTGTTGACGCATATCCCACGGTAGGTATTGGGGTCAAAGTTGTCTCCACTTTTGTGGATAGGGGTGATCAGTCCTTGGTTCTAAATTTTGGGGAAGATGGCAGAGCTAAGGATGATGTTAAAGAGTTTAAGTATAGCCAATTGGAATTTGTGGTGTGTATATTTTATAATTTAATTGAGGATACCATCAACACCACAGGCCTTTTTTGGTTGGAGGGTTTGCATTTTGTCCTGTAGTTCATTCAATGTAATTGGAGAGTCCAGTGGGTTCTGGAAGTCTAGGGCCAAAAAGATGGGAGAAGTGGATTACCCATACATCCCCGTTTTGGATAGATCACTCACTCACTCACTCACTCACTCACTCACTCACTCACTCACTCACTCACTCACTCACTCACTCACTCACTCACTCACTCACTCACTCCTTGTTAGTTTTGCTTCACCCACCCAATACAACTCTCTTCTCCAAGCGCTCTGTGATCACAGAATGTAGCCGAGTACAGATAGAGAGAGAAGGGAAAGGAATAGAGGAATCTAGCATCGTTAGCCACCCTGTGCCTGCAGCCTTGACTGGCTATGTATGTACAGTGCATTCAGAAATAATTGAGACCCAGCCTTATTCTAAAATGGATTAAATTGTTCTGTTTTTTTGTCATAAAAAATGGTATCACATTTACATAAGTATTAAGACCCTTTTACTCAGTACTTTGTTGAAGCACCTTTGGCAGCGATTAGAGCCTCAATTCTTCTTGGGTATGATGCTACAAGCTTGGCACACCTGTATTTGGGGAGTTTCTCCCATTCTTCTCTGTACACTCCTATGTTGTCTTGCTGTGTGGTTAGGGTCGTTGTCCTGTTGGAAGGTGAACTTTCAGGTCCAGAGCGCTCTGGAGCAGGTTTTCATCAATGATCTCTCTGTACTTTGTTTGGTTCATCTATTACTACCACACATTGATGCCAAAGCTAAGAACGCACTCAACCAACTCTGTAAGACCATAAGCAAACAATATTTTTTTTTATCCAGAAGCGGCTCTCCTAGTAGCCGGGGACTTTAATGCAACCAGAAACTTTAATCAGTTTTACCTAATTTCTATCAGCATGTTAAATGTGCAACCAGAGGGAAAAAAACTCTAGACCACCTTTACTCCTCACGCAGAGACTCATACAAAGCTCTCCCTCACCCTCCATTTGGCAAATTTGACCATAATTATATCCTCCCGATGCCTGCTTACAAGCAAAACCTAAAGCAGGAAGTACCAGCGACTCGCTCAATACGCAAGTGGTCAGATGATGCGGATGCTACGCTACAGGACTGTTTTGCAAGCACAGACTAGAATATGTTCCGGGATTCATTCACTTGCTTCATCAATAAGTGCATTGACAACATAGTCTGCACAGTGACCGTACGTACATATCCTAACCAAAAGCCATGGATTACAGGCAACATCCCCACCGAGCTAAAGGTTAGAGTTGCCACTTTCAAGGAGCGGAACACTAATCCGGACACTTATAAGAAATCCCGCTATGCCCTCAGATGAACCATCAAACAAGCAAAGTTTCAATATAGGACTAAGATTGAATCCTACTACACTGGCTCTGACTCTCGTCAGATGTGACAGGGCTTGAAAACTATTACGGACTACAAATGGAAACCCAGCCGCGAGTTGCTCAGTGACGCAGCCTTCCAGATGAGCTAAATACCTATTTATGCTTCGAGGCAAGCATACGTGAGAGCACTAGCTGTTTTTGACAACTGTGTGATAACGCTCTCCGTAGCCGATGTGAGCAAGATCTTTCAACAGGTCAACATTCACAAAGCCGCAGAGCCAGACGGGTTATCAGGACGTGTACTCATAGCATGTGCGGACCAACTGGAAAGTGTCTTCACTGACATTTTCAACCTCTCCCTGACCGAGTGTAATACATACATGTTTCAAGCAGACCACCATAGTCTCTGTGCACAAGAACACTAAGGTAACTTGCCTAAATTACTACCGACCCGTAGCACTCACGTCTTTAGCCAGGAAGTGCTTTGAAAAGCTGGTCATGGCTTACATCAACAACATTATCCAAGAAACCTTAGATCCAATCCAATTCGCATACTGCCCCAACAGGTCACAGGTGGACTTTATTTAACTAATTATGTGACTTCTGAAGGCAAGATCCTATTTAGGGGCTTCATAGCAAAGGGGGTAAATACACGCACAACTTTTCCGTTTTGAATTTTTTGAAACAAGTTATTTTTTACATTTCACTTAACCAATTTGGCCAATTTGGCCAATTTTGTGTGTCCATTACATGAAATCCAAATAAAAATCCATTTCAATTACGGGTTGTAATGCAACAAAATAGGAAAAATGCCAAGGGGGTGAATACTTTTGCAAGGCACTGTATGTAAAAATGCTGTTCATCAACTACAGCTCAACATTCAACACCATATACCCTCCAAACTCATCATTAAGCTTGAGGACCTGAGTCTCAACCCCGCCCTGTGCAATTGCGTCCTGGACTTCCTGACTGGCCGCCCCCAGATGGTGAAGGTAGGAAACAGCATCTCTACTTCGCTGATCCTCAACACAGGGGCCCCACAAGGGTGCGTGCTCAGCCCCCTCCTGTACTCCCTGTTCATGACTGCAAGGCCATGCATGCCACCAAATCATCAAGTTTGCAGACGACACAACAGTAGTGGGATTGATCACCAACAACTACAAGACAGCCTAAAGGGAGGAGGTGAGGGCACTCGGAGTGTAGTGTCAGGAATACAACACAACCTCTCACTCAACGTCAACAAAACAAAGGAGATGATTGTGGACTTCAGGAAACGGCAGAGGGAGCACCCCCCTATCGAAATCGACGGGACAGCAATGGAGAAAGTGGAACGTTTTTAAGTTCCTCTGCAATTGGGCCCTGGACTTCCTGACGGGCTGCCCACAGGTGGTGAAGGTAGGAAACAACACATCCTCCGCGCTGATTCTCAACACAGGGGCCCCTCAGGGGTGCGTGCTCAGTCCCCTCTTATACTCCCTGTTCACACATGACTACATGACCGGCACGACTCTAACATCATCATTAAGTTTGCTGATGACACAACAGTGGTAGGCCTGATCACCGACAACGACGACACAGCCTATAGGGAGAAGGTCAGAGACCTGGCCGTGTGGTGCCAGAACAACAACCTCTCCCTAAATGTGATCAAGACAAAGGAGATGATTGTGGCCTACAGGTAATGGAGGACCGAGCACGCCCTCTTTCTCATCGACGGTGCTGTATTGGAGCAAGTTGAGAGCTTCAAGTTCCTTGGTGTCCACATCACCAACAAACTAACATGGTCCAAGCACGACAAAACCTTGTACCCCTGGGAGACTGAATAGATTAGGCATGGGTCCTCAGATCCTCAAAAGTTTCTACAGCTGCACCATTGAGAGCTAACTGGTTGCATCACTACTTGGTATGGCATCTGCTTGGCCTCCGACTGCAAGGCACAGAGGGTAGTGCGTATGGCCCAGTACATCACTTGTGCCAAGCTTTCTGCCATCTAGGACCTACAGTTGAAGTCAAAAGTGTACATACACCTTAGCCAAATACAATTAAACTCAGTTTTTCACAATTCCTGACATTTAATCCTTATAAAAATTCCCTGTTTTTGGTCAGTTAGGATCACCACTTTATTTTAAGAATGTGAAATGTCAGAATAATAGGAGAGAGAATGATTTATTTCAGCTTTTATTTTTTTCATCACATTCCCAGTGGGTCAGAAGTTTAAATACACACAATTAGTATTTGGTAGCCTTGCCTTTAAGTGGTTTAACTTGGGTCAAACGTTTTGGGTAGCCCTCCACAAGCTTCCCACAATAAGTTGGGTTAATTTTGTCCCATGCCTCCTGATAGAGCTGGTGTAACTGAGTCAGGTTTGTAGGCCTCCTTGCTCGCACATGCTTTTTCAGTTCTCGCCCACACATTTTCTATAGGATTGAGTTCAGGGCTTTGTGATGGCCACTTCAATACCTTGTTGTCCTGAAGCCATTTTGCCACATCTTTGGAAATATGCTTGGGGTCATTGTCTGTTTTGAAGACCCATTTGTGACCAAGCTTTAACTTCCTGACTGATGTCTTGATGTTGCTTCAAAATATCCATATCATCTTCCTACCTCATGATGCCATCTATTTTGTGATATATGATGCTGCCACCCCTGTGCTTCACGGTTGAGATGGTATTCCTTGCAAGTCTCCCCCTTTTTCCTCCAAACATAACAATGGTCTTCCGGCACCGACAGAGATGGCCACCTCGCTTCGCGTTCCTAGGAAACTATGTAGTTCTTTTTTTTTTTACGTGTTATTTCTTACATTAGTACCCCAGGTCATCTTAGGTTTCATTACATACAGTCGAGAAGAACTACTGAATATAAGATCAGCGTCAACTCACCATCAGTACGACCAAGAATATGATTTTCGCGACTCGGATCCTGTGTTCTGCCTTTCAAACAGGACAATGGAATGGATCCCATGCAGCGACTCAAAAAAACTACTCAGAAAAAGAGGGAAACGAGGCGGTCTTCTGGTCAGACTCCGCGTGCACCACTCCCTAGCATTCTTCTCGCCAATGTCCAGTCTCTTGACAACAAGGTTGATGAAATCCGAGCAAGGGTAGCAATTCCAGAGGGACATCAGAAACTGTAACATTCTTTGCTTCACGGAAACATGGCTCACTGGAGAGACGCTATCGGAGGCGGTGCAGCCAGCGGGTTTCTCCACGCATCGTGCCGACAGAAACAAACATCTTTCTGGTAAGAAGAGGGGCGGGGGCATATGCCTTATGGCTAACGAGACATGGTGTGATGAAAGAAACATACAGGAACTCAAATCCTTCTGTTCACCTGATTTAGAATTCCTCACAATCAAATGTCGACCACATTATCTACCAAGAGAATTCTCTTCGATTATAATCACAGCCGTATATATCCCCCAAGCAGACACATCGATGGCTCTGAACGAACTTTATTTGACTCTTTGCAAACTGGAATCCATTTATCCGGAGGCTGCATTCATTGTAGCTGGGGATTTTAACAAGGCTAATCTGAAAACAAGACTCCCTAAATTTTATCAGCATATCGATTGCGCAACCAGGGGTGGAAAAACCTTGGATCATTGTTACTCTAACTTCCGAATATAAGGCCCTGCCCCGCCCCCTTTCAAAAGCTGACCACGACTCCATTTTGTTGATCCCTGCCTACAGACAGAAACTAAAAAAGAAGCTCCCACGCTGAGGTCTGTCCAACGCTGGTCCAACCAAGCTGACTCCACACTCCAAGACTGCTTCCATCACGTGGACTGGGATAGGTTTCGTATTGCGTCAGATAACAATAATGACGAATACGCTGATTCGGTGTGCGAGTTCATTAGAACGTGTTGAAGATGTCTTCCCATAGCAACAATTAAAACATTCCCTAACCAGAAACCGTGGATTGATGGCAGCATTCATGTGAAACTGAAAGCGGAACCACTGCTTTTAATCAGGGCAAGGTGACTGGTAACATGACCGAATACAAACAGTGCAGCTATTCCCTCCGCAAGGCTATCAAACAAGCAAAGCGTCAGTACAGAGACAAAGTAGAATCTCAATTCAGCGGCTCAGACACAAGAGGCATGTGGCAGGGTCTACAGTCAATCACGGACTACAAGAAGAAAACCAGCCCAGTCACGGACCAGGATGTCTTTCTCCCAGGCAGACTAAATAACTTTTTGCCCGCTTTGAGGACAATACAGTGCCACTGACACGGCCTGCAACGAAAACATGAACTCTCCTTCACTGCAGCCGAGGTGAGTAAGACATTTCAACGTGTTAACGCTGCAAGGCTGCAGGCCCAGACGGCATCCCCAGCCGCGCCCTCAGAGCATGCGCAGACCAGCTGGCCGGTGTGTTTACGGACATATTCAATCAATCCCTATACCAGTCTGCTGTTCCCACATGCTTCAAGAGGGCCACCATTGTTCCTGTTCCCAAGAAAGCTAAGGTAACTGATGCTGAATCCGCTAACGACTACCGCCCATGCTAAAGTAGCACTCACTTCCGTCATCATGAAGTGCTTTGAGAGACTAGTCAAGGACCATATCACCTCCACCCAACCTGACACCCTAGACCCACTCCAATTTGCTTAGCGCCCAAATAGGTCAACAGACGATGCAATCTCAACCACACTGCACACTGCCCTAACCCACCTGGACAAGAGGAAGACCTATGTGAGAATACTGTTCATCGACTACAGCTCGGCATTCAACACCATAGTACCCTGCAAGCTCGTCATCAAGCTCCAGACCCTGGGTCTCGGCCCCGCCCTGTGCAACTGGGTACTGGACTTCCTGTGGGCCGCCCAGGTGGTGAGGGTAGGCAACAACATCTCCACCCCGCTGATCCTCAACACTGGGGCCCCACAAGGGTGCGTTCTGAGCCCTCTCCTGTACTCCCTGTTCACCCACGACTCGTGGCCACGCACGCCTCCAACTCAATCATCAAGTTTGCGGACGACACAACAGTGGTAGGGATGGGAAACATATGCTTGATTACCAACAACGACGAGACGGCCTACAGGGAGGAGGTGAGGGCCCTCGGAGTGTGGTGTCAGGAAAATAACCTCACATCAACGTCAACAAAACTAAGGAGATGATTGTGGACTTCAGGAAACGGCAGAGGGAACACCCCCTATCCACATCGATGGAACAGTAGTGGAGAGGGTAGCAAGTTAAGTTCCTCGGCATACACATCACAGACAAACTGAATCATGGTCCACTCACACAGACAGCATCGTGAAGAAGGCGCAGCAGCGCCTCTTCAACCTCAGGAGGCTGAAGAAATGACCAAAAGCACTCACAAACTTCTACAGATGCTCGAGAGCATCCTGGCGGGCTGTATCACCGCCTGGTAAACTGCTCCGCCCATCCGTAAGGCTCTCCAGAGGGTAGTGAGGTCTGCACAACGCATCACCGGGGGCAAACTACCTGCCCTCCAGGACACCTACACCACCCGCTGTTACAGGAAGGCCATAAAGATCATCAAGGACAACAGCCACCGAGCCACTGCCTGTTCACCCCGCTATCATCCAGAAGGCGAGGTCAGTACAGGTGCATCAAAGCTGGGACCGAGAGACTGAAAAACAGCTTCTTTCTCAAGGCCATCAGACTGTTAAACAGCCACCACTAACATTGAGTGGCTGCTGCCAACACACTGACACTGACTCAACTCCAGCCACTTTAATAATGGGAATTGATGGGAAATTATGTAAATATATCACTAGCCACTTTAAACAATGCTACCTAATATAATGTTACATACCCTACATTATTCATCTCATATGCATACGTATATACTGTACTCTATCATCTACTGCATCCTTATGTAATACATGTATCACTAGCCACTTTAACTATTCCACTTTGTTTACATACTCATCTCATATGTATATACTGTACTCGATACCATCTACTGTATCTTGCCTATGCAGCTCTGTGCCATCACTCATTCATATATCTTTATGTACATATTCTTTATCCCCTTACACTGTGTATAAGACAGTAGTTTTGGAATTGTTAGTTGGATTACTTGTTGGTTATCACTGCATTGTCGGAACTAGAAGCACAAGCATTTCGCTACACTCGCATTAACATCTGCTAACCATGTGTATGTGACAAATAAAATTTGATTTGATTTGGTCATTATGGCCAAACAGTTCTATTTTTGTTTCATCAGACCAGAGGACATTTCTCCAAAAGTACGATCTTTGTCCCCATGTGCAGTTGCAAACCGTAGTCTGGCTTTTTTTATGGCGGTTTTGGACCAGTGGCTTCTTCCTTGCTGAGCAGCCTTTCAGGTTATGTCGATATAGGACTTGTTTTACTGTGGATATCGATACTCTTGTACCTGTTTCCTCCAGCATCTTCACAAGGTCCTTTGCGGTTGTTCTGGGATTTATTTGCACTTTTCGCACCAAAGTATGTTCATCTCTAGGAGACAGAATGCGTCTCCTTCCTGAGAGGTATGACCGCAGCGTGGTCCCATGGTGTTTATACTTGTGTACTTTGAACGTGGTACCTTCAGGCGTTTGGAAATTGCTCCCAAGGATGAACCAGACTTGTGGAGGTCTACAATTGTTTTTCAGAGGTCTTTGCTGATTTCTTTTGATTTTCCCATGATGTCAAGCGAAGAGTCACTGGGTTTGAATGTAGGTCTTGAAATACATCCACAGATACACCTCCAATTGACTAAAATTATGTCAATTAGCCTATCAGAAGCTTCTAAAGCCATGACATCATTTTCTGGAATGTTCCAAGCTGTTTAAAGGCACAGTCAACTTAGTGTATGTAAACGTCTGACCCACTGGAATTGTGATACAGTAAATTATAAGGGAAATAATCTGTTTGTAAACAATTGTTGGAAAAATGACTTGTGTCATGCACAAAGTAGATGCCCTACCCGACTTGCCAAAACTGTAGTTTGTTAACACGAAATTTGTGGAGTGGTTGAAAAGAGTTTTAATGACTCCAACCTAAGTGTATGTAAACTTCCGACTTCAACTGTATATTTCATTTTTTAGTATAATTTATTTTTTAATTTTTAAGTCAAACTTGTTCAGTGGTCTTCCATATCACTCCTCATCCTCAGCAATGCTGTTCACAGCCAAGTCATTCTCAAACTGCCTTCGATTTGCTGGCATCAGAGGACACAGCTTGATGATGATGTCCATCATCTTGGACTCTTATTGCCCTATTGCTTATTTAGATTGCATTGGCGGCCATTGTCCTAATGCACCCTCATACGGCAACTTTGACTGGGACAGTCAGGCAATATTGGAATATAAAAGAACACTAAAAACCCTGGACATGTGAGTAGATATATTATTAGAGAGGTATCAATGCTGTGTGTGTGCTCAACCGGAAAACGAGGGTGACAATTCAGTATGGGGTGCACATCTAACCGACCGTGTGTGTGGTGTATCGTTACTGATTCAAATAACCCATGGAATGTCAGAATACAATTTCAGGGTTTATATTCATTATAGGAATAATAGATGTAAGCTAGTATAAATTGCTGATCACCTCTTATGGGAGCAGGTAGCACAAATATATTGCTTCATGCTAAAGTAGAAAAGGGAAATGTAGAACAGAGGAAATGTTCACTTTCGTTCTTAGAGCATTTAAAAACCGGTCAGACTTGGGGGCCAAAAAACGTACGTTCCCACAACTTCCAAGGAACCAAATGTGCTGGCTGGGCTGTCGCTTTTACAGTGGGTGTTGGGAGAGGGCACAGCGTGTGTGTTTTTAGCAGGGGGAGGGGTGTGTGCGTGTAGCGGGGGTAGGAGGGTTTGTGTGTAGCAGGGGGATGTGTGTGTGTGTGTGTGTGTGGGGTGTGTGTGTGTGTGTGTGTGTGTGTGTGTGTGTGTGTGTGTGTGTGTGTGTGTGTGTGTGTGTGTGTGTGTGTGTGTGTGTGTGTCTGCAGAGCCACACCCAGGCTGATTGGGGGACCACACCTCCGTGAGGAATCTGCTGCAGCTGGGTCACATGTCTACCCCTTCTCGCTCTCTCTCTCTCTCTCTCTCTCTCTCTCTCTCTCGCTCTCTCTCGCTCGCTCTCTCTCCAATTAAATTGAATTCAAAGGGCTTTATTGGGATGGGAAACATATGTTTACATAGTTTGTCACTTTATTACCTATCCCAATCAGAAATTGACAGTAAACATTACACTCACAAAAGTTTCAAAAGTTCTCTCTTGCGCGCTCTGCTAAGCTGTATTCTGGCATTCTGCTAAGGAGCTGGGCTGTGGCATTTCCATCTAAAAGGACCCATGAGCACCAACATGTGAAGTTCATAGGAGCATGTCAAATTGGGACCGACCGACCAAATCGGTCTTAGGTGGCAAAATTTCAAATTGTGTTTTTTACATTGGATAAAAGCAACGGCACAGAGCTATAAAATGGTATATCATACACTGCATTTGAGGAACAATGGGAATGTAGTTCTGCTTTGAAAGTTGATAAACTTGTAACCTCATTTTTGAGAAAATGGCATTTGAATGTTTTGGTACACCTACTGGAGAGCCCTTCTTTGTCTACACCCATTCAGCATCTTTCACACCCTCTTAAGCTTTAGCCCCACCCATCTGTTTAAGGGTTGATCCGAGCGTTCTGTACCAAGAGCAGTCCAGCACCCAAGCTAGCTAACTTGCTAGCTACTTCCAGACACACATGTGAGAACAGTTCACTGAACATTGCTTGCCCTAGCAGATCTGGTTAGGCTGTTTTGTTATCCAGAGCGTTGGTGACCGCAAAAGTGTTGTCAGATTGTCCATTTCCAAATTCAGAGCTTCTCGCTCTAGGAGCATTCAGAGCACATACTGGACTCTCTGACCGATGAGTAAAGGTTGGTCCGAACGTTATGACCTCACAACGGCAGTCAAACACCCAAGCTAACTGGCTAACATTGGCTAGCTACTTCCAGACACATGATGAGAGAACACCCCACTCTGACCATTTTACTCCCCCTAGCAGAGCTGAGTGACTGTAATTGTGCTACTGGCAACAATTTAATTATGTTTTTTTTAGCCGACATCGGGATAATTTCAACCGGTGTTGAGCGTTCGTATATTCATCAGTTGTTCTGCGCTCTGGCACACTCCGATCGTCTATTGTTAAAACAATTAACCATAATCCCAACTCATGACGTTACTACCCTGCACGAATCTGCAGGTAGCTCCTTAAAAACCTTGAGCTAAATGTTTCAATACGACTTTTAATAACACTGCTAGTTTTAGGTTAACTGCTTTGAACTCCGAGCACAGATGGGACACATGGAAATTCATTTTTATTTAGGCTTTAATCATGCAATCGCATTTGATTTTTTTTATTGTGTCACAGCGTCAATGAGATTCAAACCTATTATCTTTTGTTATGTATCCATGGAAAGTCCACTACGCCACCAGGTTGGTGATATCATCATGATATGTTTTCTTTTTACTCATATGAACCTGTTCATTTTTGTTTGTTAAAACAGACCCCATTTTTAAGGAAACAAGCACTCATTAAGATCAGGTGAGAGGCCAACACACCTAAACACACTTAACAAGATCGAGGATAATGAGAGTTTTGTTGATGCTGACAACAAAATGTATGTTTTTTAATGTTTTTAGGAAGTTTTTTTTGTAATGTTACTAACGTTTATTTTTTTAAATTTTTTTTATGGAAAGCTTTCTTAATGTTCTGAGAAAACGACTATACATACAGCTGTGAGGAAAACTTGCCGAAGTACTGAAATTCCCACAGAAGAACATAGTTCAGAGAGCGTTAAGAAACCATTTGAGAACATTCCCAATGTCAAACCAGTTGGAAAACCTTCCTATAACATGAACAAAATGGATAAATGTTATAATACCAAAGAAAATAACATTGTTTTGTCAAGTTCCTTAAATGTTCTGAGAGTGTTCCAAAGCCAAGCAACTATCCTACACCATTCCCAGAACGTTGTGGGAAGGTTGTATGCAAAATAACCATAGGAAAACCACTCTCTCACCAGGCTCTAAGAAAACAATGGTCTTCAGTACGTTATGTGCATGCTGGGTTTACTGTACTGAACTCTACCGTTAATCTAACGCCTGCCTCAGACCACTCGTAGAACAGTGCGTCGTTAGATGTATTTTTTTGTACTCCAGCATCACTTTATACACAGAAGACCTGCGCTAAACAAAGAATTACATGGTTTGACTGCCGATAACTTCAGAATAAAGTTGACTCCAGTAGAAATACAAAGTTGCCAATGTCTTTGCAATTGATACAGACAAGCGACTTATAAAATGATGCTTCAAATGAAATCCAAGATGACTGCATTAAAGTATATCACATTGACATACATTTAATGTTCAATCAATTGAGTTGTATTTTGCTACTTTTTAGGCTACTGTCTGTAATTTGTCTTGATATATGTGTAGCCTAACAGCAATGATGTACCAAATTGTGATTTAGTGCATTTTCTTTCATTGGGTAAGAGTTACAATAAGCCGCCTCAGTATTTGCAGCTGTAGCGTTGTAATATCTCTCGAGGAGCTGATCTGTCGTCAGTATTGTTGAATAATTATAATGTTAAGGAAAGAGATTTTATTTGACAAAGCTGATCCGAGTGCAGCGCTCCTTTTTTTTCCGACCTTATCAGTATCGTCACATGCTCCAATGACGCACGTAGCAACCATTCTCTCTTCATTGTGATTTGGCCTTGATGAAGGTCCTTGACGATCTTCTTGGCCTTCCTGAAACGCATGTTTGGCCGTTGATGGGAAGATGCTAAGTTCCATCACTTCCAGGAAACCGGACCCTGTGCTCTACCGTGCTGTACTGTCCAAACTTGGGAACCATAGACATCTAGGATCCTTTCACATTTGATCTGGTCTGGACCAACCAAATGTGCTCTTGTTTGGGGGTCGAGCTCATTACAATAAGAGCTAGTGATTTAGAATAATACCTAAATATGCAAAAATAAGGATATTGCTAATGTCTACCTTTTTGAGTTCCCAGGTACATCACCATGAAGAGAATGATATTCATAAACATAATTATGAATTTGTGTAGAGTACAGATCAGGGACCTATGATTCCGTTACCGTAATTCCGTTACCAGATGTAAATCCACTTCACCTACTGTACTTCAATAACCAATTTTTTTTTCATAGCTGACACCTCAATTCTTTCTGCAGACATCTTTTAATCATAATTCGTAGCCGATATTTACGAGTTTTTGGAGAATTTGGTCGCATAAATAGCTGAGGGAGATTTTCCTGTAATTCTGTCACTGAACTTCTGCAGTTCTTCCAGTAAATATGTTTTTGTGAAATGTTCTTTGTAAATTGTTTATTTAGTCCTTGTGCATAGAGGTTTATGGTTAAACTTTGAAATCAATGTTTTTTGTTTGGCATACATTTTAAAGTGAGAACTTGAGTCAAACCGTAATTGCGTTACTGTGTGTGTGTGTGTGTGTGTGTGTGTGTGTGTGTGTGTGTGTGTGTGTGTGTGTGTGTGTGTGTGTGTGTGTGTGTGTGTGTGTGTGTGTGTGTGTGTGTGTGTGTGTGTGTGTGTGTGTGCGCGTGTGTGATTACATAGACCCACAAAGAATTCAGAAACAAATCCAATTTTGATCAACTGAAATACCACAGTGTGCCATCACAGCAGCAAGACTTGTGACCTGTTGCCACAAGAAAAGGGCAACAAGTGAAGAACAAACACCATTGTAAATACAACCCATATTTATGTTGATTTATTTTCCCTTTTCTACTTTAACTATTTGCTAATTGTTACAACACTGTATATATATATACATAATAGGACATTTGAAATGTCTTTATTCCTTTGGAGCTTTTGTGAGTGTAATGTTTACTGTTCATTTAGTTTATTTCACTTTTGTTTTATCTATTTCACTTGCTTTGGAGAGAGAGAGAGAGAGAGAGAGAGAGACTGTCCACTCCCCTCTGCTTCTAGAGAAGGGTGTGACTGTCTACCAGTGAGAGAGAGGGAGGGGACATTCTTGTTGAGCTACTCCTCCCTGTTTCTCTCTTTCTCTTTCGGTCTCATTAACTTACTAGCAGGGCAAGGATTAGGCTTTCTCTCTCTCGCTACATATATGTCCCTATTTCCTTCTGTTTTCCTCTCACATAAGACTACTCTTTATTGTATTTCTCTCTACACCAAATTAGTATTTTTGTTTCTGAGTAGTAGGCCTACAGTTTGAGAAGAGGTAATGCTGGGTATATTTGTGTGGGTAGCACTACTCTGGTTGTCATTTCCTCTTCTTACCTGTCTCTACTCCTCCCCATCCCCCCTGTTCTCACCTCTCCTCTAATGGTTCTGTTGTCTTTCCCTCTCTACCTCTATCTCACCCATCCTCTATTGCATCTGTCTGTTGCATGTCAGCGTATGTAGCAGTTGGCTAACATGTCTTATCTCCCAGTGTAGCAGTAGTCTAACTGTGCCCCTGTACAGATAACTGTGTGTGTCTCGCTCTGTCTGTCTCTCTCTCTCTGTGTGTGTGTGTGTGTGTGTGTGTGTGTGTGTGTGTGTGTGTGTGTGTGTGTGTGTGTGTGTGTGTGTGTGTGTGTGTGTGTGTGTGTGTGTGTGTGTGTGTGTGTGTGTGTGTGTGTGATCTATATGTATTATGTGGCTAACAGTTCTCTCTCTCTGTGTGTGTGATCTATATGTATTATGTGGCCAACAGTCCTCTCTCTCCCTCTCCTCTGCAGTGCCTGTCGAGTCCTAAGGCCAGCGGTGGTGCCAGCTCCCAACCACAACCCAAGAAGGAGTCCCAACCCCAGCAGCCCAAGTTGACCAAGAAGGAACCCAAGACAGAGCCTCATACCCAGGAGGAAGAAGAAAACATGCCCTCAGTACACATCAAACCAGAACCACAGGAGGTGGAGTCCACGGTGAGAGATTGAATGAGGTGTGGAAGAGTGGTGTAGAGGAATGGGTGGATGGAGGGTTTGGGGAGTGTGGGGTGGTGAAGAAGAGGGGGATAGATGACTTAAATTGAAGAGAAAGAGTTCTGGGTGGATGGTTGTAGAGAGAGAGAGGCTACAGGAAATCGAGTCTGGGTCTGTCTGTAGATTGTTAGAAAGGGCAGAAGAAATGGGGGCTGGAGAGGAAAGAGAGAGTGTTAGAGAGAGAAGGGTGTAGAGCAGGGCTGTTCATTGTCAGTCCTGAAGGGCCAAAGCACTTCTGGTTTTCATCCTCTCCTAATCAGGACTGATTCAGACCTGGGACACCAGGTGAGTGTAGTTAACTACCAGGTAGAAACAAAAAGCAGAAGTGTTTCGGCCCTCCAGGACCGGAATTGAACAGTCCTGGTGCAGATAAGACGACTGCGGGTGAATGTATTGCGTAGGACAGATTCCCTGTCATACGGAAAGGGAAATGATGCCAGCTCTATAGGTCTACATTACATTTCTCTGTGCATGAGTTGGGTGAGCTGTAGCGAGAGAATGTTACCCATAAAGTTCCGCTGGTATTTTTCTGCGGGTTCAGAGAATATTCCATCAACATCATTTCAAACATACACAGAACACGGGTTGCCATGTTCTCAGAATGTAAGATATTCATGTTCTAGACATGTTTAATGGGAACGTTGCCAGTTGTGGCCTGATGGTCCCAAAGAAACATCCCCCCCCCCACAAAAAAGACATTCATTACACATCACGCCTTGGTGAACCAACCACCATTCACAGCACTTTTTGTCTGTTGGCAAGGGATACTCACACACATGATGACATCGTGCATGTTCATTTATACAGTAATTATTATTCAACATGTCCTCAGCTGGGATTTGACCTCACAGCATTCAGATCTTCCTGCTACGCCACCATGTCTGTGTCAGTTATTAGCTCATTTCACAATTCTCACGTCATTGATTTGATTGACTTATTTGTAGTTTGTCTAATGTTGGTGGGGCATATTAAACTGTTTTAATGACACTCCTCAATCACTATGATCAATACGTTTTTCTTGAGTGTACTTTTTAACAGAGCTGAGATTTACATTGAAGTGCATTCACCCTATTGCTTACAACTATCAAGTGCCTAGGGAGGATGGGTTAGGTTTTCTTCTGGACAGCCTAACTACAGCGGGGCAAAAAAGTATTTAGTCAACCATCAATTGTGCAAGTTCTCCCACTTAAAAAGATGAGAGAGGCCTGTAATTTTCATCATAGGTACACTTCAACTATGACAGACAAAATAAGAAGAAAAAAATCTAGAAAATCACTTTGTAGGATTTTTAATGAATATATTTGCAAATTATGGTGGAAAATAAGTATTTGGCCAATAACAAAAGTTTATCTCAATACTTTGTTATACGTTATATATGTTGGCAATGACAGAGGTCAAATGTTTTCTGTAAGTCTTCACAAGGTTTTCACACACTGTTGCTGGTATTTTGGCCCATTCCTCCATGCAGATCTCCTCTAGAGCAGTGATGTTTTGGGGCTGTTGCTGGGCAACATGGACTTTCAACTCCCTCCAAAGATTTTGAGACTGGCTAGGCTACTCCAGGACCTTGACATTTAGCTATCTCTCTCCTTCGCTTCTCCTTCATTTTTGAAGAAATTAATTTGTTCAAAACTGATGGCCAACTAGCTGAAAAAGTTTGAGAGCGTTTATCTAATGTTCCCTCGTTAGATTTGATCTAATCTCACTCTGGCTAGCATTAGTTGTTGATCTTGTTGGTGTGCATGACTGTGGTTGTTTGATCAATAGGACTGTAAAGTTCCCAAATGTCAGAGGAATCCTGTGGTATTTACATATAGGCCCTACTGCCTGTAAACACACAGTCCAGTTCAAAGTGAATTATGTCAGATGGCTTATTTGCATAAAGGCCTACTGTACCTATGATTGGCTATAGCGCACCGTTCTGCCTAGACTCCGGTCCTGGATGAGACAGATGTTTTTATTTGGTTTTATTTACTGCAGTGTCTATTTCTTGTCCAAACGCATGGCTGCTTTCCCACTCTATATTGCTATAGAACTTTCACAAATGCCTTAGTCTACGTCATTCCCAAACATTGCATGAATTGATGGAAGTGTGAAAACGACCTTTTGCTAAATGCTGTCAATTCCACTTTTAATATCTCATGTTCTGAGAACATGTTGGGTGGGACGTTGATGGAATATTCTCCTAACAGAAAACTGGACACATGAATGTGTTTGCCACGTTCCTATGAAACGTGTCAAGAACATTTGTCTTATATTCCGAAAAAATGGTAACCACGATCTTCTGGGTAAGTTGTATTTGACATTAAGGGGGTGGTTTCTTGGAAACATTCCTTGCACATCACGGGGACATTCCTATAAAAACGTCAGTTCGTGACTTAATGAGACTCTTTAAGAGAACTTTCTCTAAAGTTGTGGGAACATTTGTTGTTACCTGGGAGAGCTTTCAGAGGGGAGAGGGGGAGAGAGAGAAAGAAAGGGGTGGAAAGAGAGTGAGGAGGGGTGGGCAGATAGGGTGGGTCACAGTTGCATTAGGCCTAGTGTGTGTGTGTGTGTGTGTGTGTGTGTGTGTGTGTGTGTGTGTGTGTGTGTGTGTGTGTGTGTGTGTGTGTGTGTGTGTGTGTGTGTGTGTGTGTGTGTGTGTGTGTGTGTGTGTGTGTGTGTGTGTGTGTGTGTGTGTGTGTGTGTGTGTGTGTGTGTGCGTGCGTGCGTGCGTGCGTGCGTGCGCCACCCTTCAAGGAAGCCGCCCAGTAAGAACACAGCAGGATAGTGGGTTTCCTGTCCAGAGATAAGGGGTTCGTCCCAAATGGCAGCGTATTCCCTACACAGTGCTCGACTTTTGACCAGAGCCCTATAGGCCTGGTCACAAGTAGTGCACTGTAAGTGGATATGGGCTGCAATTTGGGATACAGCTTAATGCCTTAAGTTCCCAAACACAGCTGACAAACTAACTGCTACATAGGCTCTATTGGACTCTACTCTGGGCTCTTTATAGGGGCTCTACTGGGCACTGTTTAGTATGACATATGTGGAGTTAACCTGGGGGAAAAGGTCATGATTTTGTTGTTCAAATTAATAAAAAATAAATCTCCCATTTTGTGCTAAACAGGACCCTGGTCTGGACCTTACCAGACAAGGAACTGGGAAATGGATAGAGACTGAGAGAATAGGGAATGGGTGTAAGAGATGGACATAGTGAGAGGGAGATGGGAAAAGAGAGACATACACACACTCAATGAGATGTACAGTACACACACTACCGTTCAAAAGTTTGGGCTCACTTAGAAATGTCCTTGTTTTCCATGAGAATATACATGACATGAGTTGCAAAATGAATAGGAAATGTAGTCGAGACGTTGACGAGGTTATAAATAATGATTTTTCATTGAAATAATAATTGTGTCCTTCAAACTTTGCTTTCATCAAAGAATCCTCCATTTGCAGCAATTACATCCTTGTAGACCTTTGGCATTCTAGTTGTCAATTTGTTGAGGTAATCTGACGAGATCTCACCCCATGCTTCCTGAAGCACCTCCCACAAGTTGGATTGGCTTGATGGGCACTTCTTACGTACAATATGGTCAAGCTGCTCCCACAACAGCTCAATAGGGTTGAGATCCGGTGACTGTGCTGGCCACTCTATTATAGACAGAATACCAAGCTGACTGCTTCTTCCCTAAATAGTTCTTGCATAGTTTGGAGCTGTGCTTTGGGTCATTGCCCTGTTGTAGGAGGAAATTGGCTCCAATTAAGCGCCGTCCACAGGGTATGACATGGCGTTGCAAAATGGAGTGATAGCCTTCCTTCTTCAAGATCCCTTTTACCCTGAACAAATCTCCCACCACCAAAGCACCCCCAGACCATCACATTGCCTCCACCATGCTTGACAGATGGTTCACTCCTCCAGCATCTTTTCATTTTTTCTGCGTCTCACAAATGTTTTTCTTTGTGATCCCGAACACCTCAAACGTAGATTTGTCTGTCCATAACACTGTTTTCCAATCTTCATCTGTCCAGTGTCTGTGCTCTTTTGCCCATCTTCATCTTTTATTTTTATTGGCCAGTCTGAGATATGGCTTTTTGTTTGGAATTCTACCTAGAAGGCCAGCATCCCGGAGTCGCCTCTTCACTGTTAACGTTGAGACTGGTGTTTTGAAGGTACTAGTTAATGAAGCTGCCAGTTGAGGACTTGTGAGGCGTCTGTTTCTCAAATGAGACACTCTATTGTACTTGTTCTCTTGCTCAGTTGTGCACCTGGGCCTGCCACTCCTCTTTCTATTCTGGTTAGAGCCAGAATGTTCTGTGTTGGGAGTAGTACACAGCGTTGTACGAGATCGTCAGTTTCTTGGCAATTTCTCGCATGGAATAGCCTTCATTTCTCAGAACGAGAATAGACTAACGAGTTTCAGAAGAAAGGCCTTTGTTTCTGGCCATTTTGAGCCTGTAATTGAACCCACAAATGCTGATGCTCCAGATACTCAACTAGTCTAAAGATGGCCAGTTTTATTGTTTCTTTGATTAGAACAACAGTTTTCAGCTGTGCTAACATAATTCTAAAAGGGTTTTCTAATGATCAACTGGCCTTTTAAAATGATAAACTTGGATTAGCTAACACAACGTGCCATTGGAACACAAGAGTGATGGTTGCTGATAATGGGCCTCTGTACGCCGATGTAGATATTCCATAAAAAATCTGCCGTTTCCAGCTACAATAGTCATTTACAACATTAACAATGTCTACACTGTATTTCTGATCAATTTCATGTTATTTTAATTGATAAAAAATGTGCTTTTCTTTAAAAAAAAAGGACATTTCTAAGTGACCCCAAACTTCTGAATGGTAGTGTACATTCACACCCTGCTTTGTCACTCCCCTCCCTTACCACCTCTCCCTTCCTCACCCTCACGCCTTTTCTCTCTCGCCCCGGCTACCACTATCAGTTTCTCTCTTTTTTTTCAATATAAGGGCTTTATTGACATGGGAAACATATGGTATCATCGCCAAAGCAAGTGAAGTAGATAATCAACAAAAGTGAAATAAACAATAAAAATGAACAGTTAACATTACACTCACAGAAGTTCTCTTGCTCTCTGAGTCTCGCCTAGGCCCTAATAGGATATATCGAGGAAGGCTTCCGCTCTCTGGTAGCCATGGCAACGGGGCTCTGGTGGGAGTTGGAGCCTGCCTGCCCACACCCCTCACACACACACCCCTCCTCCACCCCTTCACTGCTACCCCCCTGCAACTCTCCCCTCCATCCCCCACAACACACCACTACTACACCCAAAGGCACAAACAAATACACACAGTAAAACTGACACGCATGCGCGCACACACAGATAAACCCACACAAAGACACACATACACACACACACACACACACACAAAACTTGTTGCCTGCTAGAAATACACATTTTCATTTGAATCACACACACACACACACACACACACACACACACACACACACACACACACACACACACACACACACACACACACACACACACACACACACACACACACACACACACACACACACACACACAGAAGCACACACACACAGAAGCACACACACACAGAAGCACACACACACACCCAGGGACTTGTCCTCCAGCTATCTGGAGCGCTAATGCAGAAAGATGTGTACCACACCCACTCTACCCACTCCATTTACACACACACACACACACACACACACACACACACACACACACACACACACACACACACACACACACACACACACACACCCACTCTACCCACTCCATTTACACGCACACACACTCACCACACATTACTGTAGTATTGCTAGGATGCAGCTAGCGTTCCATCCCTATTCACCCACAATCAGTCATGGTGCAGAGTGATGATGTCATCGTTGGCCAGTGCGAGCAATTTTTCCTCCTGGACCAGAAATAACAGTAACTCCACGTTAGGTTATGTATGTGTGTGTGTGTGTGTGTGTGTCATGTTGGGTTGTCAGAACATTCAAGACTTTACACTGACATGTTTGTTGTCTTTGACCGACTGCTCTTCATTTTGTGTGTTGGTGTCTTAGATTCTGTGTTTTAAGCTGTTGTATCTACAATCAACGTTGGGTTCCACCCTGCTTTTAAAGCACAGATTACAGTGAGGCTAATTGAAGGTTATTACTAAGGTCTATAGGCTGAGGGAGTATCACAGGGTATAAACACACTGTCAACATTTGGACAATTAGGTTGTAAAGACACAGTTTGATGTCAGTCAGCTCTGCCAGAGAGGCTTGTTGTTGTTGTTGTTGTTGTCTGCTGGATATAGGCTATGTTTAAGTATTAACCCTAGGGTGTGTGTGTGCCTGCATGTGTCTATGGGAATTGGTCTATATGGATAGGGCTCATTTTAAATGTTTCTTACCCAAGAAATATCGAAAGCATGTGCATAACCTTGGTAGCAATTAAAAGGGAACATTTACACTTGACATTTTAGTAATAATAAATATATATATATTTTTAATTTTAGGGAGTGGATCAGCTTTAATATTGCGGATAAATTGTTGCTTCCATCAATGTAATACGTACAGTTGAAGTCGGAAGTTTACATACACTTAGGTTGGAGTCATTAAAACTTGTTTTTCAACCACTCCACAAATTTCTTGTTAACAAACTATAGTTTTGGCAAGTCTGGGTAGGACATCTACTTTGTGCATGACGCAAGTAATTTTTCCAACAATTTTTTACAGACAGATTATTTCACTTATTTATTCACTCACTGTATCACAATTCCAGTGGGTCAGAAGTTTACATACATTAAGTTGACTGTGCCTTTTAAACAGCCTGTGAAAATCAATCCCAGAACAACAGCAAGGACCTTGTGAAGATGCTGGAGGAAACGGGTACTAAAGTATCTATAAAACGAGTCCTATATCGACATAACCTGAAAGGCCGCTCAGCAAGGATAAAGCCACTGGTCCAAAACCACCATAAAAAAGCCAGACTATGGTTTGCAACTGCACATGGGGACAAAGATCGTACTTTTTGGAGAAATGTCCTCTGGTCTGATAGAACTGTTTGGCCATAATCGTTATGTTTGGAGGAAAAAGGGGAAGTAGGATTGCAAGCCGAAGAACACTATCCCAACCGTGAAGCACGGGGTGGCAGCATCATGTTGTGGGGGTGCTTTGCTGCAGGAGGGACTGGTGCACTTCACAAAATAGATAGCGTCATAAGGCAGGAAAAGGTTGTGGATATATTGAAGTAACATCAAGACATCAGTCAGGTAGTTAAAGCTTGGTCGCAAATGGGTCTTCCAAATAAACAATGACCCCAAGCATACTTCCAAAGTTGTGGCAAAATGGCTTAAGGGCAACAAAGTCAAGGTATTGGAGTGGCCATCACAAAGCCCTGACCTCAGTCCTATAGAACATTTGTGGGCAGAACTGAAAAAGCGTGTGCGAGCCAGGAGGCCTACAAACCTGACTCAGTTACACCAGCTCTGACAGGAGGAATTGGCCAAAATTCACCCAACTTATTGTGAGAAGCTTGTGGAAGGCTACCCAAAATGTTTGACCCAAGTTAAACAATTTAAAGGCAATGCTACCAAATACTAATTGAGTGTATGGAAACTTCTGACCCACTGGGAATGTGATGAAAGAAATAAAAGCTGAAATAAATCATCCTCTCTACTATTATTCTGACATTTCACATTCTTAAAATAAAGTGGTGATTCTAACTGACCTAAAACAGGGAATTTTTACCAGGATTAAATGTCAGGAATTGTGAAAAACTGAGTTTAAATGTATTTGGCTAAGGTTTATGTAAACTTCTGACTTCAACTGTACATACATACCTATATACATAGATACATACCATATATATATATATACACATAAACATTCACACATGTACTCACTCATACATACCCTACTGTTCAAAAGTTTGGGGTCACTTAGAAATGTCCTTGTTTTTGAAAGAAAGGCAACATTTCTTTTGTCCATTAAAATGACACCAAGTTGATCAGAAATACAGTGCAGACATTGTTGATATTGTAAATTACTATTGTAGCTGGAAACGGCCGATTGTTAATGGAATCTCTACATCGGCGTACAGAGACCCATTATCAGCAACCATCACTCCTGTATTCCAATGGCACATTGTGTTAGCTTAATCCAACCCACAAATGCTGATGCTCCAGGTACATAACTAGTCTAAAGAAGGCCAGATTTTATTGGTTCTTTAATTAGTACAACAGTTTTCAGCTGTGCTGACATAATTGCAAAATGTTTTTCTAATGATCAATTAGCCTTTATGAAATGATAAACTTGGATGAACTAACACATTTCTAAGTGACCCCAAACTTTTGAACGGTAGTGTATATACATACATGTACAGTGGGGCATAAAAGTATTTAGTCGGCCACCAATTGTGCAAGTTCTCCCACTTAAAAAGATGAGAGCGGCCTGTAATTTTTATCATAGGTACACTTCAACTATGACAGACAAAATGAGAAGAAAAGAAATCCAGAAAATCACATTATAGGATTTTTAATTAATTAATTTGCAAATGATGGTGGAAAATAAGTATTTGGTCAATAACAAAAGTTTATCTCAATACTTTGTTATATACCCTTTGTTGGCAATGGGGTTGAGATCTGGAGACTGGCAAGGCCACTCCAGGACCTTGAAATGCTTCTTACGAAGCCACTCTTTCATTGCCCGGGCGGTGTGTTTGGGATCATTGTCATGCTGAAAGACCCAGCCATGTTTCATCTTCAATGCCCTTGCTGATGGAAGGAGGTTTTCACTCAAAATCTCACGATACATGGCCCCATTCATTCTTTCCTTTACACGGATCAGTCGTCCTGGTCCCTCAACAGAAAAACAGCCCCAAAGCATGATGTTTCCACCCCCATGCTTCACAGTAGGTATGGTGTTCTTTGGATGCAACTCAGCACTCTTTGTCCTCCAAACACGAGTTTAGTTTTTACCAAGTTTTTTATCTGACCATATGACATTCTCCCATCTTCTTCTGGATCATCCAAATGCTCTCTAGCAAACTTCAGATGGGCCTGGACATGTACTGGCTTAAGCAGGGGGACACGTCTAGCACTGCAGGATTTGAGTCCCTGGCGGCGTAGTGTGTTACTGATGGTAGGCTTTGTTACTTTGGTCCCAGCTCTCTGCAGGTCATTCACTAGGTCCCCCCGTGCGGTTCTGGGATTTTTGCTCACCGTTCTTGTGATCATTTTGACCCCACGGGGTGAGATCTTGCGTGGAGCCCCAGATCGAGGCAGATTATCAGTGGTCTTGTATGTCTTCCATTTCCTAATAATTGCTCCCACAGTTGATTTCTTCAAACCAAGTTGCTTACCTATTGCAGATTCAGTCTTCCCAGCCTGGTGCAGGTCTATAATTTTGTTTCTGGTGTCCTTTGACAGCTCTTTGGACTTGGCCATAGTGGAGTTTGGAGTGTGACTGTTTGAGGTTGTGGACAGGTGTCTTTTATACTGATAACAAGTCCAAACAGGTGCCATTAATACAGGTAATGAGTGGAGGACAGAGGAGCCTCTTAAAGAAGAAGTTACAGGTCTGTGAGAGCCAGAAATCTTGCTTGTTTGTAGGTGACCAAATACTTATTTTCCACCATAATTTGCAAATAAATTCATTAAAAATCCTACAATGTGGTTTTCTGGATTTCTTTTCTCATTTTGTCTGTCATAGTTGAAGTGTACCTATGATGAAAATTACAGGCCTCTCGCATCTTTTTAAGTGGGAGAACTTGCACAATAGGTGGCTGACTAAATACGTTTTTGCCCCACTGTATATACATACACACTTTGTTTTGTCATTTAGCATATGCTCTTATCCAGTGTGACTTACAGTGCATGTACCTTAATATAGCTAGGTCGGACAGTCACAGTAAGTAAAAATGGTCAAAATAAAGAAATGACCAGCAAAGTCAGAGCTAGTTAGGGTGGGGGAGTCAAGTGAACGACAGGGTGTTTGTTATCCAGCAACACGCCAAGACACACTGTGGAGGGACACCCTTGAGTTGTCAACCGGGATGGAGAGGTCATGGAGCGGACAGGCCATCCCCAAGAGGAGCTCCGTCTTGTCGTGGTTGAGCTTGAGGTGGTGATATCCAAGCTGAGATATCTGTCAGGCACGCAGAGATGCATGTCACCACCTGGATGTCAGAAGGGGGAAAGAAGAAAAATAGTTGAGTGTCATCTGCATAGCAGTGATAGGAGAGACCATGTGAGGATATGACGGAGCTGAGTGACTTGGTGTATAGGGATAGAAGAGGAGTGGGCCTCGTTCCATGCCCTGGGGGACACCAGTAGTGAGAGTATGTGGTGCAGGCACAGATCCTTTCCATGTTGGCTGGTAGGATCGGTCTGCCATGTATGATGCAATCCATAGCCTTAGACACCCAGACCTGAGAGGGTGGAGAGGAGGGTATGATGGTTCACGGTGTTGAAGGCAGTGGATAGATCTAGGAGGATGAGAACAGAGGAAAGAGAGTCAGCTTTGGCAGTGCAGAGAGCCTCTGTGACACAGAGGAGAGCAGTCTCAGTTGAGTGAGCCGTCTTGAAGCCTGACTGGTTACGGGTCCAGAAGATCCTCCGTGACACAGAGGAGAGCAGTCTCAGTTGAGTGAGCTGTCTTGAAGCCTGACTGGTTACGGGTCCAGAAGATCCTCCGTGACACAGAGGAGAGCAGTCTGGGTTGAGTGAGCCGTCTTGAAGCCTGACTGGTTAGGGGTCCAGAAGATCCTCCGTGACACAGAGGAGAGCAGTCTGGGTTGAGTGAGCCGTCTTGAAGCCTGACTAGTTAGGATCAAGCAGATTGTTCTGAGAGAGTTAGTTGGTCAGAGACAGCACGCACAAGTGTTTTGAAAAGAAAGAAGGTATTCCTGTCTGTAGTTTTTGTGAAATCAGAGGAGTAGAGTGTTGGTTTGTTGAGGAGGGGAGCGACATAGACCATTTTGAAGTCAAAGGGGACGCAGCCATTGGTCAGGGATGAGTTGATGAGGGAAGTGAGGAATGGGAGAAGGTCTCCAGAGATGGTCTGGAGGAGGGAGGAGGGGATGAGGTAGAGTGGGCAGGTTGTCAGACGGCTGGACCTCACGAGTCGCAGGATTTCATCTGAAAAGAGAGGGGGAGAAATAGGTCAAAGGTGTAGGGTAGTTCTGTGTGAGTAGGACCAGTGGACTCAATAGGCTGAGTGAATGAGGAACAGATGTCATCAACGTTCTTTTCAAAGTGGAACAGTTTGTCGTTTATGGGAGAAATATTAGACTAATTGTGAGGACCTGACATGAGTAAATCCTCAACATTACACTCTTGATTTTATGTGCATTTTATATTCACTTTACTTTACACCGTATGTGTTGATAACGAAATCTGAAAATACTCTGGATCTATTCAGTAAGATAGATAGAATATTCTGGAAAATACTCTGGATCCATTCAGTAACATAGTAGGACTGTCCTGGAATAGGTGCAACATTGTTATTATAATCCTCAACGTCTTTCAAAATACGTTGAGCTGCTTAATTTACAGCATTTCCCCCACTCAAACAGCATCAATTGTGCAAAAGTTTCCCAATTAGCGTTAGGGATGGGGGGGGGGGGCAGCTTCTTTCAGCGCGTGGTGCTCAAGTTCAGAATGGATGTCAGTCAAAGCCCATACAGAGGTGTGAAGAGAGCTCTGACGTCACGTATAGCATGTTCATGTACAGCTGCTTTGTTATTTAGGCAGTATTTACAAGTATAAAGGTGGTTGTTGAAGTTGTCTGTGAGAAGGGAAGATTTGATTGGTTGGTACGTGCGTACAGTCAGACCAGAGTGGGTGTTTTATACAGTGTAGAGGTTGCAGTTAGGGTGGACGGCAGAGTGCTGTGTGTTGGCAGGACTTCCTGCGTGCTCCACAGCTAATATCACATATAGTGTGCCCATCAAGAGATTTTGTTTAATAAGTCATGTTTTTTTCTCTCTCAAAAAGGTAGGGGTGTCAATCATTTTGATCCCTAAAGATTCTTATAAATAAAGTAGTCAAAAGTTTAGTATTTGGTCCCATATTCCTAGAACGCAATGACCACATCAGGCTTGTAACGGCAAATGCATCTAAAACGTTTGTAGAGTCACAAGCTTAATGTAGTCATTGCGTGTTAGACCAAATACTAAACTTAGGAATTCATAAGAATCTTTATCAAGGGTGTCAATAACTTTGGACCCTCTGTATATAACACAACTACCACAACAAGCCATATGGAAACGTACGGAACTAACGTAACCAGTGTATCAATGACAGGAGATAAAGAAACAGAGAGAGGTGAATGTGGAGCCCATCTGACATCTCTAGTTATAGCTGGAACACAACAGTGTTCACTCCATCATTACGGACCAGCGAGGGTGACAGTGCCTCTTCTTCTGTCTCTCTCAATTTCACTCCCATTACACTGGGCTTTATTGGCAAATGAAACAAAACACAGACCAAAAATTCAGACGGTAAACATTACACACAAACGTTTCAAGAGAACAACAAAGTTTAAAATATGTCATTATTCAAATCTATTATAACATTAAAACATGTTACAAAAGCTTTGTATACAATGTTTTGACAATGTGCAAAGAGTAGCATGTACAAATGACGGGGGGAGATAAATAGGCAGATGGATATAGGTTATATTTACTTTGGTGTTTCTGAGCCACTGGTTGACCTACTCTTGTGGCAGCAGGTCACACATTTTGCTGCTTGGATTGCACACTGTGGTATTTGACCTAACAGATACGGGAGTTTGTCCAAATGTGGCAGTCTGCCTATGGTGATCTCTCTCAATAGCAAGGCTCTGAGTCGGTACATAGTCAAAGCTTTTCTTAGCTTTGGGTCAGTTTACTCTCTTTTTTTCAGGCAAGGTAGAATTCCAATTTGCTCAGTTTTTTGGGGGATGATTCTTGACAATTTATCAAGTAATTCTCTTTTGGTTTTCTCGTCATTTGGTTGGGTGTAATTGTGTTGCTGTCCTAGGGCTCGTGTATTTGTGAACAGCGCCCCAAAATCATTTGGCTGAGGGGATTCTTCTCTAGGTATCTCCTTGAAGGTTAGGGCTTTGTGATGGAAGGTTTGGGCATCACTTTCCTTTAGGTGGTTGTGGAATTCAACGGCTGTTTTCTGGCTTTTGGGACTCCCAATCATGGCCGGATGTGATGCAGCCTGGATTCGAACCAGGGACTGCAGTGATGCCTCTTGCACTAAGATACAGTCCCTTAGACCGCTGCGCCACTCGGGAGCCCAAAAGGAGGGCAGTGTAACCTCCTGCCAAATGTACGAAAATATCAAGAAGATTTGTGACCTGTTGCCACAAGGGCAACCAGTGAAGAGCAAACACCATTGTAAATACAACCCATTTGCACATCATTGCAACACTGTATATAGACAAATATGACATTTTAAATGTCTTTATTCTTTTGGAACTTTTGTGTGTAATGTTTACAGTTCATTTTTATTGTTTATTTCACTTTTGTATATTGTCGACTTCACTTGCTTTGGCAATGTAAACGTGTTTCCCATGTCAATAAAGCCCTTATATTGAGAGAGAGAGGAGGGGGACTGGGGGAGAGAGAGACGGGGGCGAGACGAGACGGGGGGAGAGAGACAGGGTGTGAGGGGGGAGACAGGGTGTGAGGGGGGGGTGAGAGTAAGGGAGAGAGATGGGGGAGAGACTGGGGGTGAGAGAGACAGGGTGAGAGAGACAGGGTGTGAGAGACGGGGGAGAGACGGGGGGAGAGACGGGGGAGAGACGGGGGGTGAGGACGAGACGGGGGAGAGAGAGACGGGGGAGAGACTGGGGGTGAGAGAGAGAGACAGGGTGAGAGAGAGAGACAGGGAGTGAGAGAGAGAGACAGGGTGAGAGAGAGAGACTGGGGAGGGCAAGAGGGAGAGAGATGGGGAGAACGAGAGACAGGAGAGGGTTTAAGAAGTTTAAGAAGAAGGAGTTGGGTCAGAGAGAGAGAGTTTATCTCCCCTGGTGTTGCTCATATGTATTGCTTTTGACTAGGGCCCGCTCAGGGACAAGGATATACAGGGCTGCCATTTCAGACACAGCCTCTCTTCTGTCTGTGTAATGGGATTTCATTTCAGACACATCCTCTCTCTCTTCTGTCAGTGTGTAATGGGGTTTCATTCTGACACAGCCTCTCTTCTGTCAGTGTGTAATGGGATTTCATTTCAGACACATCCTCTCTCTCTTCTGTCAGTGTGTAATGGGGTTTCATTCTGACACAGCCTCTCTTCTGTCAGTGTGTAATGGGGTTTCATTCTGACACAGCCTCTCTCTCTTCTGTCAGTGTGTAATGGGGTTTCATTCTGACACAGCCTCTCTCTCTTCTGTCAGTGTGTAATGGGGTTTCATTCTGACACAGCCTCTCTCTCTTCTGTCAGTGTGTAATAGGGTTTCATTCAGACACAGCCTCTCTCTCTTCTGTCAGTGTGTAATGGGGTTTCATTCTGACACAGCCTCTCTCTCTTCTGTCAGTGTGTAATGGGGTTTCATTCTGACACAGCCTCTCTTCTGTCAGTGTGTAATAGGGTTTCATTCTGACACAGCCTCTCTTCTGTCAGTGTGTAATAGGGTTTCATTCTGACACAGCCTCTCTTCTGTCAGTGTGTAATGGGGTTTCATTCTGACACAGCCTCTCTCTCTTCTGTCAGTGTGTAATGGGGTTTCATTCTGACACAGCCTCTCTTCTGTCAGTGTGTAATAGGGTTTCATTCTGACACAGCCTCTCTTCTGTCAGTGTGTAATAGGGTTTCATTCTGACACAGCCTCTCTTCTGTCAGTGTGTAATGGGGTTTCATTCTGACACAGCCTCTCTCTCTTCTGTCAGTGTGTAATAGGGTTTCATTCTGACACAGCCTCTCTCTCTTCTGTCAGTGTGTAATGGGGTTTCATTCTGACACAGCCTCTCTTCTGTCAGTGTGTAATAGGGTTTCATTCAGACACAGCCTCTCTCTCTTCTGTCAGTGTGTAATAGGGTTTCATTCTGACACAGCCTCTCTCTCTTCTGTCAGTGTGTAATAGGGTTTGATTCTGACACAGCCTCTCTCTCTTCTGTCAGTGTGTAATAGGGTTTGATTCAGACACAGCCTCTCTCTCTTCTGTCAGTGTGTAATGGGGTTTCATTTCAGACACATCCTCTCTTCTGTCAGTGTGTAATGGGATTTCATTTCAGGCTCATCCTCTCTCTCTTCTGTCAGTGTGTAATGGGGTTTCATTCTGACACAGCCTCTCTCTTCTGTCAGTGTGTAATGGGGTTTCATTCTGACACAGCCTCTCTCTCTTCTGTCAGTGTGTAATGGGGTTTCATTCTGACACAGCCTCTCTCTCTTCTGTCAGTGTGTAATGGGGTTTCATTCTGACACAGCCTCTCTTCTGTCAGTGTGTAATGGGGTTTCATTCTGACACAGCCTCTCTCTTCTGTCAGTGTGTAATGGGGTTTCATTCTGACACAGCGTCTCTCTCTTCTTTCAGTGTGTAATTGGGTTTCATTCTGACACAGCCTCTCTCTCTTCTGTCAGTGTGTAATGGGGTTTCATTCTGACACAGCCTCTCTCTCTTCTGTCAGTGTGTAATAGGGTTTCATTCTGACACAGCCTCTCTCTCTTCTGTCAGTGTGTAATGGGGTTTCATTTCTAATTCAAATTCAAATGTATTTATATTGCCCTTTGTACATCAGCTGATATCTCAAAGTGCTGTACAGCAACCCAGCCTAAAACCCCAAACAGCAAGCAATGCAGGTGTAGAAGCACGGTGGCTAGGAAAAACTCCATAGAAAGGTCAAAACCTAGGAAGAAACCTAGAGAGGAACCAGGCTATGTGGGGTGGCCAGTCCTCTTCTGGCTGTGCCGGGTGGAGATTATAACAGAACATGGCCAAGATGTTGAAATGTTCATAAATGACCAGCATGGTCGAATAATAATAAGGCAGAACAGTTGAAACTGGAGCAGCAGCACGGCCAGGTGGACTGGGGACAGCAAGGAGTCATCATGTCAGGTAGTCCTGGGGCATGGTCCTAGGGCTCAGGTCCTCCGAGAGAGAGAAAGAAAGAGAGAAGGAGAGAATTAGATTTAGATTCACACAGGACACCGAATAGGACAGGAGAAGTACTCCAGATATAACAAACTGACCCTAGCCCCCCGACACAAACTACTGCAGCATAAATACTGGAGGCTGAGACAGGAGGGGTCAGGAGACACTGTGGCCCCATCCGAGGACACCCCCGGACAGGGCCAAACAGGAAGGATATAACCCCACCCACTTTGCCAAAGCACAGCCCCCACACCACTGGAGGGATATCTTCAACCACCAACTTACCATCCTGAGACAAGGCTGAGTATAGCCCACAAAGATCCATGGCACAACCCAAGGGGGGGGCGCCAACCCAGACAGGATGACCACATCAGTGAATCAACCCACTCAGGTGACGCACCCCTTCCAGGGACGGCATGAGAGAGCCCCAGTAAGCCAGTGACTCAGCCCCTGTAATAGGGTTAGAGGCAGAGAATCCCAGTGGAAAGAGGGGAACCGGCCAGGCAGAGACAGCAAGGGCGGTTCGTTGCTCCAGAGCCTGGGCCAGACTACACTCAATCATATGACCCACTGAAGAGATGAGTCTTCAGTAAAGACTTAAAGGTTGAGACCGAGTTTGCGTCTCTGACATGGGTAGGCGGACCGTTCCATAAAAATGGAGCTCTATAGGAGAAAGCCCTGCCTCCAGCTGTTTGCTTAGAAATTCTAGGGACAATTAGGAGGCCTGCGTCTTGTGACCGTAGCGTACGTGTAGGTATGTACGGCAGGACCAAATCAGAGAGATAGGTAGGAGCAAGCCCATGTAATGCTTTGTAGGTTAGCAGTAAAACCTTCAAATCAGCCCTTGCTTTGACAGGAAGACAGTGTAGAGAGGCTAGCACTGGAGTAATATGATCAAATTTTTTGGTTCTAGTCGGGATTCTAGCAGCCGTATTTAGCACTAACTGAAGTTTATTTAGTGCTTTATCCGGGTAGCCGGAAAGTAGAGCATTGTAGTAGTCTAACCTAGAAGTGACAAAAGCATGGATTAATTTTTCTGCATCATTTTTGGACAGAAAGTTTCTGATTTTTGCAATGTTGCGTAGATGGAAAAAAATCTGTCCTTGAAACAGTCTTGATATGTTCATCAAAAGAGAGATCAGGGTCCAGAGTAACGCAGAGGTCCTTCACAGTTTTATTTGAGACGACTGTACAACCATCAAGATTAATTGTCAGATTCAACAGAAGATCTCTTTGTTTCTTGGGACCTAGAACAAGCATCTCTGTTTTGTCCGAGTTTAAAAGTAGAAAGTTTGCAGCCATCCACTTCCTTTTGTCTGAAACACATGCTTCTAGCGAGGGCAATTTTGGGGCTTCACCACGTTTCATTGAAATGGTACAGCTGTGTGTCATCCGCATAGCAGTGAAAGTTAACATTATGTTTTCGAATAACATCCACAAGAGGTAAAATATATATTTCAGACACAACCTCTCTTCTGTCAGTGTGTAATGAGGTTTCATTTCAGACACAGCCTCTCTCTCTTCTGTCCGTGTGTAATGGGGTTTCATTCTGACACAGCCTCTCTCTTCTGTCAGTGTGTAATGGGCTTTCATTTCTGGCAGATTGTTAGGATCTCCGTTTGAAGTGTTTCAGCTGAGAACAGTGGGTGTCTGAACTTATGAGTCTAATCTAAACCATTGGGAAAGGGGATATGGGAGAGAGATGGATCGAAAGAAACAGAGAGAAGGGGAGTAAAGAGGTAGAGAGATGGAGGGAAGGTGTGGAGGACAAACAGACTAACATGAGAGGGCGAGGTGAAAGGGTGTGGAACCAGAGAGAGGGATGGAGGGAAGGAAAGGGGGCGAGGGAGGAAGGGAGTGGGTGGGCGTGAAGATATAATGAGGGAAAAAACGAGTCAGCTGATACCTCCAAGTTTCCATGGCAACCTGGAGGCCATTCCCACCCACTCTCCTTCTGTCTCTCTCTCGCTCTCTCTCTCCACCACCCCCACCCACTCCTTTGCTCTCTCACTCTTTTTTTGACCAATAACATGTAACCTGGCCTATTTGTTATTTTGAACCCTGACTGAATCCCCTCTCTTTTCTGGGTCTACCGGTGTCTACTCTGTCGTTGTTGTGATGTAGGCTAGTTTTGGTAGGGTTAAGAATAGCACATCATCCCTTATAGCTGTCTCTCACTGACAAGTTTGCAGCGTATGTGTGTAGAAGATCTAGGTTCAGTGCTTGGCCTTTGGTTTGGCCAGGGCAAAGCTGTGCTGCTTCTCTCTACTGTTGGGTTCTTTTTCTCCTTCCCTATGCTATGCTGTGTTTTTCTGTGCTTCTCCATGCTAGATAGGGCTGTTGTGTGCTGCTCCATGCTAGATAGGGCTGTTGTGTGCTGCTCCATGCTTAGGGCTGTGTTGTGTACTGCTCCATGCCAGATAGGGCTGTGTTGTGTGCTGCTCCATGCTAGATAAGGCTGTTGTGTGCTGCTCCATGCTAGATAGGGCTGTTGTGTACTGCTCCATGCTAGATAGGGCTTTTGCGTACTGCTCCATGCTAGATAGGGCTGTTGTGTACTGCTCCATGCAAGATTGGGCTGTTGTGTGCTGTTCCATGCTAGATAGGGCTGTTGTGTGCTGTTCCATGCTAGATAGGGCTGTTGTTTGCTGCTCCATGCTAGATAGGGCTGTTGTGCTGCTCCATGCTATATAGGGCTGTGTTGTGTGTTCTACATGCTCGATAGGGCTGTTGTGTGCTGCTCCAAGCTAGATAGGGCTGTGTTGTGTACTTCTCCATGCTAGATAGGGCTGTGTTGTGTACTGCTCCATGCTAGATAGGGCTGTGTTGTTTACTGCTCCATGCTAGATAGGGCTGTGTTGTGTACTGCTCCATGCTAGATAGGGCTTTTGTGTACTGCTCCATGCTAGATAGGGCTTTTGCGTACTGCTCCATGCTAGATAGGGCTGTTGTGTACTGCTCCATGCTAGATAGGGCTGTTGTGTACTGCTCCATGCTAGATAGGGCTGTGTTGTGTGCTGCTCCATGCTAGATAGGGCTGTTGTTGTGTGCTGCTCCATGCTTAGGGTTGTGTCGTGTGCTGCTCCATGCTAGATAGGGTTGCTGTTTACTGCTTCATGCTAGATAGGGCTGTATTGTGTACTGCTCCATGCTAGACAGGGCTGTTGCTCTTTGCTGCTCCATACTAGATAGGGCTGTTGTGTGCTGCTCCATGCTAGATAGGGCTGTTGTGTGCTGCTCCATGCTAGATAGGGCTGTTGTGTACTGCTCCATGCTAGATCGGGCTGTTGTGTGCTGCTCCATGCTAGATAGGGCTGTTGCGTGCTGCTCCATGCTAGATAGGGCTGTGTTGGGTACTGCTCCATGCTAGATAGGGCTGTGTTGTGTGCTGCTCCATGCTTAGGGCAGTGTTGTGTACTGCTCCATGCTAGATAGGGCTGTTGTGTACTGCTCCATGCTAGATAGGGCTGTTGTGTACTGCTCCATGCTTAGGGTTGTGTTGTGTGCTGCTCCATGCTAGATAGGGCTGGTGTTGTGTGCTGCTCCATGCTTACAGCTGTGTTGTGTGCTGCTCCATGCTAGATAGGGCTGTGTTGTGTACTGCTCCATGCCAGATAGGGCTGTAGCTCTTTGCTGCTCCATACTAGATAGGGCTGTTGTGTGCTGCTCCATGCTAGATAGGGCTGTTGTGTGCTGCTCCATGCTAGATAGGGCTGTTGTGTGCTGCTCCATGCTAGATAGGGCTGTTGTGCTGCACCATGCTAGATAGGGCTGTTGTGTACTGCTCCATGCTTAGGGCTGTGTTGTGTGCTGCTCCATGCAAGATAGGGCTGTTGTGTGCTGTTCCATGCTAGATAGGGCTGTTGTGTGCTGTTCCATGCTAGATAGGGCTGTTGTTTGCTGCTCCATGCTAGATAGGGCTGCTGTGCTGCTCCATGCTATATAGGGCTGTGTTGTGTGTTCTCCATGCTCGATAGGGCTGTTGTGTGCTGCTCCAAGCTAGATAGGGCTGTGTTGTGTACTTCTCCATGCTAGATAGGGCTGTGTTGTGTACTGCTCCATGCTAGATAGGGCTGTGTTGTTTACTGCTCCATGCTAGATAGGGCTGTGTTGTGTACTGCTCCATGCTAGATACGGCTGTTGTGTGCTGCTCCATGCTAGATAGGGCTGTTGTGTGCTGCTCCATGCTAGATAGGGCTGTTGCGTGCTGCTCCATGCTAGATAGGGCTGTGTTGGGTAGTGCTCCATGCTAGATAGGGCTGTGTTGTGCGCTGCTCCATGCTTAGGGCAGTGTTGTGTACTGCTCCATGCTAGATAGGGCTGTTGTGTACTGCTCCATGCTAGATAGGGCTGTTGTGTACTGCTCCATGCTTAGGGTTGTGTTGTGTGCTGCTCCATGCTAGTTAGGGCTGGTGTTGTGTGCTGCTCCATGCTTACGGCTGTGTTGTGTGCTGCTCCATGCCAGATAGGGCTGTAGCTCTTTGCTGCTCCATACTAGATAGGGCTGTTGTGTGCTGCTCCATGCTAGATAGGGCTGTTGTGTGCTGCTCCATGCTAGATAGGGCTGTTGTGTGCTGCTCCATGCTAGATAGGGCTGTTGTGCTGCACCATGCCAGATAGGGCTGTTGTGTACTGCTCCATGCTAGATAGGGCTGTTGTGTACTGCTCCATGCTTAGGGCTGTGTTGTGTACTGCTCCATGCTACATAGGGCTGTGTTGTGTACTGTTCCATACTAGATAGGGCTATTGTGTGCTGTTCCATGCTAGATAGGGCTGCTGTGTACTGCTCCATGCTAGATAGGGCTGTGTTGTGTACTGCTCCATGCTCGATAGGGCTGTTGCTCTTTGCTGCTCCATGCTAGATAGTGCTGATATGTGCTGCTCCATGCTAGATAGGGCTGTTGTGTGCTGCTCCATGCTAGATAGGGCTGTTGTGTACTGCTCCATGCCAGATAGGGCTGTTGTGTGCTGCTCCATGTTTAGGGATGTGTTGTGTGCTGCTCCAAGCTAGATAGGGCTGTGTTGTGTACTGCTCCATGCTAGATAGGGCTGTGTTGTGTACTGCTCCATGCTAGATAGGGCTGTGTTGTTTACTGCTCCATGCTAGATAGGGCTGTGTTGTGTACTGCTCCATGCTAGATAGGGCTGTGTTGTGTACTGCTCCATGCTAGATAGGGCTGTGTTGTGTACTGCTCCATGCTAGATAGGGCTGTGTTGTGTACTGCTCCATGCTAGATAGGGCTGTTGTCTACTGCTCCATGCTAGATAGGGCTGTTGTGTGCTGCTCCATGCTAGATAGGGCTGTGTTGTGTACTGCTCCATGCTAGATAGTGCTGTTGTGTACTGCTCCATGCTAGATAGGGCTGTGTTGGGTACTGCTCCATGCTAGATAGGGCTGTGTTGTGTACTACTCCATGCTACATAGAGCTGTGTTCTGTGCTGTTCCATGCTAGATAGGGCTGTTGTGTGCTGCTCCATGCTAGATAGGGCTGCTCTGTACTGCTCCATGCTAGATTGGGCTGTTGTGCTGCACCATGCTAGATCGGGCTGTTGTGTACTGCTCCATGCTAGATAGGGCTGTTGTGCTGCACCATGCTTGATAGGGCTGTTGTGTGCTGTTCCATGCTAGATAGGGCTGTTTGCTGCTCCATGCTAGATAGCGCTGCTGTGTACTGCTCCATGCTAGATAGGGCTGTTGTGTGCTGCTCCATGCTATATAGGGCTGTGTTGTGTGCTTCTCCATGCTAGATAGGGCTGTGTTGTGTGCTTCTCCATGCTAGATAGGGCTGTTGTGTACTGCTCCATGCTAGATAGGGCTGTTGTGTACTGCTCCATGCTAGATAGGGCTGTGTTGTGTACTGCTCCATGCTAGATAGGGCTGTGTTGTGTACTGCTCCATGCTCGATAGGTCTGTGTTGGGTACTGCTCCGTGCTACATAGGGCTGTGTTGTGTACTGTTCCATGCTAGATAGGGCTATTGTGTACTGCTCCATGCTAGATAGGGCTGTTGTGTACTGCTCCATGCTAGATAGGGCTGTTGTGTGCTGCTCCATGCTAGATTGGGCTGTTGTGTGCTGCTCCATGCTAGATAGGGCTGCTGTGTACTGCTCCATGCTAGATAGGGCTGTTGTGTGCTGCTCCATGCTAGATAGGGCTGTGTTGTGTGCTGCTCCATGCTTTGGGCAGTGTTGTGTACTGCTCCATGCTACATAGGGCTGTGTTGTGTACTGTTCCATGCTAGATAGGGCTATTGTGTGCTGTTCCATGCTAGATAGGGCTGTTGTGTGCTGCTCCATGCTAGATAGGGCTGCTGTGTACTGCTCCATGCTAGATAGGGCTGTTGCTCTTTGCTGCTCCATGCTAGATAGTGCTGTTGTGTACTGCTCCATGCTAGATAGGGCTGTTGTGTGCTGCTCCATGCTAGATAGGGCTGTTGTGTGCTGCTCCATGCTAGATAGGGCTGTTGTGTACTGCTCCATGCTAGATAGGGCTGTTGTGTACTGCTCCATGCTAGATAGGGCTGTTGTGTGCTGCTCCATGCTAGATAGGGCTGCTGTGTACTGCTCCATGCTAGATAGGGCTGCTGTGTGCTGCTCCATGCTAGATAGGGCTGTTGTGTACTGCTCCATGCTAGATAGGGCTGTTGTGTACTGCTCCATGCTAGATAGGGCTGTTGTGTACTGCTCCATGCTTAGGGTTGTGTTGTGTGCTGCTCCATGCTAGATAGGGCTGGTGTTGTGTGCTGCTCCATGCTTAGGGCTGTGTTGTGTGCTGCTCCATGCTAGATAGGGCTGTGTTGTGTGCTGCTCCATGCTAGATAGGGCTGTTGTGTGCTGCTCCATGCTAGATAGGGCTGTTGTGTGCTGCTCCATGCTAGATAGGGCTGTTGTGCTGCACCATGCTAGATAGGGCTGTTGTGTACTGCTCCATGCTTAGGGCTGTGTTGTGTGCTGCTCCATGCAAGATAGGGCTGTTGTGTACTGCTCCATGCTAGATAGGGCTGTTGTGTACTGCTCCATGCTAGATAGGGCTGTTGTGTAATGCTCCATGCTAGATAGGGCTGTTGTGTACTGCTCCATGCTAGATAGGGCTGTTGTGTACTGCTCCATGCTAGATAGGGCTGTTGTGTACTGCTCCATGCTAGATAGGGCTCGTGTGTGCTGCTCCATGCTAGATAGGGCTGTTGTGTAATGCTCCATGCTAGATAGGGGTGTTGTGTACTGCTCCATGCTAGATAGGGCTGTTGTGTAATGCTCCATGCTAGATAGGGCTGTTGTGTACTGCTCCATCCTAGATAGGGCTGTTGTGTACTGCTCCATGCTTAGGGCCGTGTTGTGTGCTGCTCCATGCTAGATAGGGCTGTTGTGTACTGCTCCATGCTAGATAGGGCTGTTGTGTAATGCTCCATGCTAGATAGGGCTGTTGTGTACTGCTTCATGCTTAGGGCCGTGTTGTGTGCTGCTCCATGCTAGATAGGGCTGTTGTGTACTGCTCCATGCTAGATAGGGCTGTTGTGTACTGCTTCATGCTTAGGGCCGTGTTGTGTGCTGCTCCATGCTAGATAGGGCTGTTGTGTACTGCTCCATGCTAGATAGGGCTGTTGTGTACTGCTCCATGCTAGATAGGGCTGTTGTGTAATGCTCCATGCTAGATAGGGCTGTTGTGTACTGCTCCATGCTAGATAGGGCTGTTGTGTACTGCTTCATGCTTAGGGCCGTGTTGCGTGCTGCTCCATGCTTAGGGATGTGTTGTGTGCTGCTCCATGCTTAGGGATGTGTTGTGTGCTGCTCCATGCTAGATAGGGCTTTTGTGTACTGCTCCATGCTCGATAGGGCTGCTGTGTATTGCTCCATGCTAGATAGGGCTGTTGTGTGCTGCTCCATGCTATATAATAATAATAATAATAGTGCTGTGTTGTGTGCTTCTACATGCTAGATAGGGCTGTTGTGTACTGCTCCATGCTCGATAGGGCTGTTGTGTGCTACTCCATGCTAGATAGGGCTGTTGTGTGCTGCTCCATGCTAGATTGGGCTGTTGTGTGCTGCGCCATGCTAGATAGGGCTGCTATGTACTCCTCCATGCTAGATAGGGCTGTTGCTCTGCTGCTCCATGCTAGATAGGGCTGTTGTGTGCTGCTCCATGCTAGATAGGGCTGTTGTGCTGCTCCATACTAGATAGGGCTGTTGTGCTGCTCCATGCTCGATAGGGCTGTTGTGTACTGCTCCATGCTAGATAGGGCTGTTGTGTGCTGCTCCATGCTAGATTGGGCTGTTGTGTACTGCTCCATGCTAGATAGGGCTGTGTTGTGTACTGCTCCATGCATGATAGGGCTGTGTTGTGTACTGCTCCATGCTAGATAGGGCTGTGTTGTGTACTGCTCCATGCATGATAGGGCTGTGTTGTGTACTGCTCCATGCTAGATAGGGCTGTGTTGTGTATGCTGTAGCAGGGTGCTGTCAGTCCAGGGACAGGCTGTTTTATGCTGAATGTATGTCCTACTGTACACCGTGCTTTGTGAGCTAGCATAGTGCTGCTATATGCTCTGTACTTTCTTGTGATCAGCGGGCAGGGTGCAGTCAGTGGGCACGTTCGAGCGGATCTCTTTTTTTCAAGTCGTTTGTCACCGCCTCAAAGTGTGTTGCATTCTAGGGCAAAAAGTTGTCCAACTGTTTGAACTTAACACAAATAATGTGTTCAAAAGTTCACGAGGTTTCGACTGCAGTCGACTGCAATTGTCTGCAGTTGCTCTTCACTAACTTAATTCTGCAACCATCGCCTACGTTGTGTCTCTATTGTCAACCGTTTGGGTGTTTTTGTTTGACCCATGCAAACGTGACCAAAGACATGACTGAAACTGGAGCTTTTGCATTCTGCAGTCATTTATGTGAACACTCAAACACGCCCGGTTTCTCAGCGCAGGGCTGGGCAGGGCTGTTCTCTCATGGCAGTGTGCCAGCTCTAGGTCTGCTGCTCTGTTCTCCACCTCTCAGTTCCACCTCTCCCTCCCAGCTCCCTCTCAGCTCCCAGGGCCCCACACAGCAACCTTTGTTCCCCTAACCTGCTCTGTTTGTGCAGCCAGAGAGTACAGCGGAACTTCGCTGGGGAGAGCAGGGTCAGGTGTGTGTGTGTGTGTGTGTGTGTGTGTGTGTGTGTGTGTGTGTGTGTGTGTGTGTGTGTGTGTGTGTGTGTGTGTGTGTGGAAAAATAATGTGTTGACTGATCATCTCTCTTTCTTCCTCTCTCCGTGGTCTTCTATTTATCTCCCTTTCCCTCTCTCTTTTTCTCTCTTCCTCCCTCCATCCTCTCCTGCCCCCTCCCTCTCTCTCTCTCTAGCAGGCTGAAGTAGGTGAGGAGTGTCCCCAGCCTACAGACCTGAAGATCAAGACAGAGAAGACGCAACCTGTGTCGCCCCCTCCACTCTGCACAGACACAGACACAGACACAACAACAGACGACTCCTCCCTCCCCCCGGAGGACCAGACGGAACCTGTCGACCTGTCACTCGGCAAGCCTCGCTCCTCCCTGCCCGCCTCTACGCCGACAGCCAACCCCGTCCCGAGTTCCGTGGCGATGCCCACGCTGTCGGCAACCCCCATCCCTACGGTAACCTTTCTAGACACCATGGTAACCACGCCAGTTATTAAGCCAGTCGGCTCGTTAGCTAGCTCCTCTTTTGGAATGATGGGTAGAAGCGTCTGTTGGCTGAAAAGTGACACCACTCACACATATTAGGGCCTGCCAAAAATGTGGAAGACAGGTTCCTATGTCTTATGTAGTAAATGTTAGTTTACAATGTTTTTATTGAAAGGCTTTGTCTTTCAGTTGAACAATCTAATACAGTACTCCCATGCTTGACACAATGTCTGTGTCCAAAATGGTCCCCTATTCTCTTTTCTGGTTAAAAGCATTCTACTGTGAATACAGTGCCATTTCAGATGGTCTTGCTCCTCTACATCTATCCCCTCCTCTCCTCTTCTCCACCCATCCATCCCTCCCTCCTCCAGATGCTCTCCCCCGGGTCCATCCTAGCGTCCACCCAGGGGGCAGGCGGTCAGCAGATCCTGCATGTCATCCACACCATCCCGTCGGTCAACATGCCCAGTAAGATGGGCCAGCTGCAGACCATCCCCGTGGTTGTCCAGTCTCTGCCCGTAGTCTACACCACCATTCCCACGGACGGGGTGGCCACCGCTGCCATCACGGTCCCGCTCATCGGGAGCGACGGGCGCTCGGAGGGATCCGGTGAGTCCGATTTTTTTTAAATATTTTTTTTATTTCACCTTTATTTAACCAGGTAGGCTAGTTGAGAACAAGTTCTCATTTGCAACTGCGACCTGGCCAAGATAAAGCATAGCAGTGTGAGCAGACAACACAGAGTTACACATGGAGTAAACAATTAACAAGTCAATAACACAATGGGAAAAAAGAAAAGTATATACATTGTGTGCAAAAGGCATGAGGTAGGCGAATAATTACAATTTTGCAGATTAACACTGGGGTGATAAATGATCAGATGGTCATGTACAGGTAGAGATATTGGTGTGCAAAAGAGCAGAAAAGTAAATAAAATAAAAACAGTATGGGGATGAGGTAGGTAAAAATGGGTGGGCTATTTGCCGATAGACTATGTACAGCTGCAGCGATCGGTTAGCTGCTCAGATAGCAGATGTTTGAAGTTGGTGAGGGAGATAAAAGTCTCCAACTTCAGCGATTTTTGCAATTCGTTCCAGTCACAGGCAGCAGAGAACTGGAACGAAAGGTGGCCAAATGAGGTGTTGGCTTTAGGGATGATCAGTGAGATGCACGTGCTACGGATGGGTGTTGCCATCGTGACCAGTGAACTGAGATAAGGCAGAGCTTTACCTAGCATGGACTTGTAGATGACCTGGAGCCAGTGGGTGACGAATATATAGCGAGGGCCAGCCGACTAGAGCGTACAAGTCGCAGTGGTGGGTGGTATAAGGTGCTTTAGTGACAAAACGGATGGCACTGTGATAAACTGCATCCAGTTTGCTGAGTAGAGTGTTGGAAGCAATTTTGTAGATGACATCGCCGAAGTCGAAGATCGGTAAGATAGTCAGTTTTACTAGGGTAAGTTTGGCGGCGTGAGTGAAGGAGGCTTTGTTGCGGAATAGAAAGCCGACTCTTGATTTGATTTTCGATTGGAGATGTTTGATATGAGTCTGGAAGGAGAGTTTACAGTCTAGCCAGACACCTAGGTACTTATAGATGTCCACATATTCAAGGTTGTAACCATCCAGGGTGGTGATGCTGGTCAGGCGTGCGGGTGCAGGCAGCGAACGGTTGAAAAAGCATGCATTTGGTTTTACTAGCGTTTAAGAGCAGTTGGAGGCCACGGAAGGAGTGTTGTATGGCATTGAAGCTCGTTTGGAGGTTAGATAGCACAGTGTCCAAGGACGGGCCGAAAGTATATAGAATGGTGTCGTCTGCGTAGAGGTGGATCAGGGAATCGCCCGCAGCAAGAGTAACATCATTGATACAGGGAGGATGGTGCTGTTGATGAGATGGGGCTTTGAGGTTTTTGTTATAGATTGTAGTCGGTTAGCATACGCTCTTGTCCATTGAAGTGATGAGGCTGAAACAATCACAATACGAACGTCAGAAGTACAACCTTCTAAAATAATGTTTGAAATAAAAAGCGGCAAAGTTAAACGGATAATTCACCCAAATGACCTATTAGCATTTTTGCGCTTCATTTTTCGAAACATCTATAAGTAACTTCATTGAGTGAAACAATCCATTTTGAGATACTAAAGGATTATTTGGAAATGAAGCGTGGAAATGCTAATATCGGTACCATTAACTTGCATTGGATTTGTGCCAACACTGCAAACATGTTGCATTTGGAACAGTGGTTCGGTGAACAAAACCAAAGCATGGATTGCTGTCATACTTTCTCCATAAAGTGCTGACAGAGTAAGGAAATCTATTTGTCCTTTTGTAATTTGGGTGAACTATCCCTTTAATAGAGAAACGATAATAGAGTTCTCTCTGGTCACATCTATCCTCCTCTTCTCTAGCAGGAAGAAGTAGGTGATTTCTCTCACTTACACGCCGTTCCTCATCCTCCTCACTTTATCGCACAATCGGGTGTCACTTGACCTCCTGAACGGTTTTCTCGCAAGCAATACATCTCTCCTGGGTCTCTTCAAAACAATCTCACTCTGACATACAAGCTCTTTCTCACAGACACGTGCACCTGTTGTATCTCACGCATATTCTCATTCTCTTTTTCCTCTCTTTCAGTTATAATATCTAATATAATAATATAATAATAATAATATAATATCTCACTGTTTCTCATTCACCCCGTCACGATATCTCACACGTGACCCGTCCCTAACTGTCTTCATAAGGACGCCTGTCCCTGCACACACACACGCACGTACGCACACACACACTAAAAACATATGGCAACTAGAAATCCAATATGGATGGTGTTAAGAGATGCACCGCCGTTCAGAAGTTTGCGGTCACTTAGAAATGTCCTTGTTTTTGAAAGAAAAGCACATTTTTAGTCCATTAAAATAATATCAAATTGATCAGAAATACAGTGTAGACATTCTTAATGTTGTAAATGACTATGCTGGTGACACTGTCAGTGATTTATTTAGAATTCAAGGCACACTTAACCAGCATGGCTACCACAGCATTCTGCAGCGATACGCCATCCCATCTGGTTTGCGCTTAGTGGGACTATCATTTGTTTATCAACAGGGAAATGACCCAACACACCTCCAGGCTTTGTAAGGACTATTTGACCAAAAGGGAGCGTGATTGAGTGCTGCATCAGATGACCCTGACCTCCACAATCACCTGACCTCAACCCAATTGAGATGGTTTAGGATGAGTTCAACCACAGAGTGAAGGAAAAGCAGCCAACAAGTGCTCAGCATATGTGGGAACTCCTTCAAGACTGTTGGAAAAGCATTCCAGGTGAAGCTGGTTGAGAGAATGGCAAGAGTGTGCAAAGCTGTCATCAAGGCAAAGGGTGGCTACTTTGAAGAATTTAAAATAAAACATATATTTTGATTTGTTTAACACTTTTTTGTTTACTACAAGATTCAATATGTGTTATTTCATAGTTTTGATGTCTTCACTATTATTCTACAATGTAGAAAACCCTTGAATGAGTAGGTGAGTCCTTGGACTTGCGCTGTATATACAGTGGGGCAATAATGTATTTAGTCAGCCACCAATTGTGCAAGTTCTCCCACTTAAAAAGATGAGAGAGGCCTGTAATTTTCATCATAGGTACACTTCAACTATGACAGACAAAATGAGAAAAAAAATCCAGAAAATCACATTGTAGGATTTTTAATGAATTTATTTGCAAATTATGTTGGAAAATAAGTAGTGTGGCTGTTACTGATAACATGTTCAAACAGGTGCCATTAATAATAATAATAATACGAGTGGAGGACAGAGGAGCCTCTTAAAGAAGAAGTTACAGGTCTGTGAGAGCCAGAAATCTTGCTTGTTTGTAGGTGACCAAATACTTATTTTCCACCATAATTTGCAAATAAATTCATTAAAAATCCTACAATGTGATTTTCTGGATTTATTTTCTTCTAATTTTGTCTGTCATAGTTGAAGTGTACCTATGATGAAAATTACAGGCCTCTCATCTTTTTAAGTGGGAGAACTTGCACAATTGGTGGCTGACTAAATACTTTTTTTGCCCCACTGTATACATACAGTGTTGTAACGATGTGCAAATAGTTAAAGTACAAAAAGGAAAAATAAATAAACATAAATATGGGTTGTGTATATACAATGGTGTTTGTTCTTCAATGTTCACTGCATAATTGGCGGCTGACTAAATATTTTTTTGCCCCACTGTATACACTGCATTCGGAAAGATCTTGTTACGTTACAGCCTTTTTCTAAAATCGATTTTAAAAAATCTTATCAATCTAAAAAATAATACCTCATAATGGCAAAGCGAAATGTATTAAAAATAAAAAACAGAATATCTTTATTTACATAAGTATTCAGCCACTTTGCTGTGAGTCTTGAAATTGAGCTCAGGTTCATCCTGTTTCCATTGATCATCCTTGATGTTTCTACAACTTGATTGGAGTCCACCTGTGGTAAATTCAATTGATTGGACATGATTTGGAAAGGCACACACCTGTCTATATAAGGTCCCACAGTTGACAGTGTATGTCAGAGCAAAAACCAAGCCGTGAGGTCAAAGGAATTGTCCGTAGAGCTACGAGACAGGATTGTGTCGAGGCACAGATCTGGGGAAGGTACCAAAAAATGTCTGCAGCATTGAAGGTCCCCAAGAACATAGTGGCCTCTATCCTTATTAAATAGAAATAGTTTGAAATCACCAAGACTCTTCCTAGAGCTGGCAACCAGGCCAATCTGAACTCTTTGGCCTGAATGCCAAGCGTCACGTCTGAAGGAAACTTGACACCATCCCTACGATGAAGCGCGGTGGTGGCATCATCTTGCCGTGGGGATGTTTTTCAGCGGCAGGGACTGGGAGACTAGTCAGGGTTGAGGGAAATACGAACGGAGCAAAATACAGAGAGATCCTTGATGAAAACCTGCTCCAGAGCGCTCAAGACCTCAGGCTGGGGCGAAGGTTCACCTTCCAACAGGACAACGACCCTAAGCACACAGCTAAGACAATGCAGATGTGACTTCAGGACAAGTCTCTGAATGCCCTTGAGTGACCCAGCCAGAGCCCGGACTTGAACCCGATCAAACATCTCTGGATAGACCTGAAAATATCTGTGCAGCGACGCTCCCCCTCCAACCTGACAGAGCTTGAGAGGATCTGCAGAGAAGAATGGGAGAAACTCCCCAAATGCAGGTGTGCTAAGAATGTAGCGTCATACCCAAGAAGACTCAAGGCTATAATTGCTGCCAAATGGGCTTCAACAAAGTATTGAATAGTTATGTAAATGTGATATTTCAGTTTTTATCAGTAATTAATTTGCAAAATAAAATGTCAATCCTGTTTTTGCTTTCCCATTATGGTGTATTGTTTGTAGATCGATGAAGGGAAAAAATGATTGAATCCATTTTAGAATAAGGCTAGAATGTAACCAAATGTGGAAAAGTCAAGGGGTCTGAAGTGTGTGTGTGTGTGTGTGTGTGTGTGTGTGTGTGTGTGTGTGTGTGTGTGTGTGTGTGTGTGTGTGTGTGTGTGTGTGTGTGTGTGTGTGTGTGTGTGTGTGTGTGTGTGTGTGTGTGTGAACACACAAAAACTCACACAAGTAAACATGCATTGTATATACAGACTGAAATATATATGTATTTTTCTATATATATTTTTATTTATTAAACGTTATTTAACTAGGCAAGTCAGTTAAGAACAAATTCTTATTTACAACGATGGCCTACCCCGGAAAAACACTGACGACACTGGGCCAATTGTGCGACCGCCCTATGGGACTCCCAATCACGGCCGGATGTAATACAATTTATCAGGAAAGCTCTCAGTATAGCACAGTATATCTCTTCCTGAGAGGAGTCAGGAAGTGTGTCCCTAATGGCATCCTATTTCCTATGTAGTGCACTATAGGGCTCTCGTAGGGCCTATAGGGCCTATAGGGCTCTGGTCAAAAGTAGTGCACAGTATAGGAAATAGGGTGCCTTTTGGGACAAAGCCTGAGACCATAGTCATCTGTTCTTTCCCCCCAGAAAATAATACTTGTATTTTTCTAAATATAGACACATCCTATGTGTTTTAATCAAATCAACTATATGCACTGAGGTTGCCTGATGCTGTTTGATAAAATAATGTTGACACAAATGACTAGAGGGTGTCCGATTGCTATTGATGCGATTGTGCCGGGCCCAGACTTGCTGCGCTTTGTAATAAAGACAAACAATGACAGCGATGTGACTGTGTGACCTGCACCCGTTGTCTCTCTCTCCTTCCTGCTGCAGCGACCACCACAGACCATCAACAGTGTTCATTACGCTGTCCGTGTTGCTGAAGCTGCTCCATAATGACAGCCATATCTGGCTGGAAAGTGTATAGGGCCTGACCTACAGCGTATTATAATCACATCAATAAATGTGTTATAATGAACTCAGAACACCGTCATTTACAAGCGTACCAGAGAGTCCGTTTTTTGTCGTTGTCAATTTGCATTGTTTCGTGAACAGTTGTTAACCCTAATTATTCAAGGGTCGCTTAGTTATTTTATTTCAAAACTAAAATGCTTGATTGCTTTTCAAATCATGGGTTACTCTATGCTGTGTGACGACATGAACGAATGACTGACCGACAGATACAGTAGCCTATATCAGCATTGAACTACAAGACCTAAGTAAGTTACGCTATTTAGGCTAAACAGGATGCTCTCTTTGGCCAACAGCTGTTCTGGGCTACTAATGATAACGACATGACTTATTATTATCACGGTGATCATAATAGTAATAATAACAATAAGAAGGAGATCAAGAAGAATGAGGGATATTATTATTATTGTTCATATTATTTTGGGGTCAGAACAGTGTCAACAACACTAAATGAATTGTAAAGAGGCTGTTCTAATGAATAAAAAGTGGAAAGCTTTTTAAATTATTTTTTTTACAGCATAGCAAATGCAGATTGCTACTCACAGAATCAGTCAATCAAACACTTAAACTGGCAACAGAAGCAGGATGTATAAACGCCAGGCACCTTTAACAGCTGTTGATTATAGACCTAATTTAAGTTGGGGTTTCCTCTCTCCTCACTGTTCTTAAAGGGCTGTTTTTCTCACCTCCTCCCTCTGCTGCTGCCTCCACCACATTGTTCCCAACACCAATATGCTGGTTAACTTTGATATTATTCACATAGCAACATGGTCTAAGAAAAGGCACCAATTCAAAAAGGCGCTGACAGATGTTTCGGGAACCGCGCACAGCGACCACTATCAAACGTGGGAGAAAGAGCATTTGTTGTAAAAAAAAAAATGTCCCTAACTATATACAATTTCAGTAGCACATGCTTTGTGAATTTCCCTAGTTAGGAACCGACATGTGACGGCTGCGTGGTCCCATGGTGTTTATACTTGCGTACTGTTGTTTGTACAGATGAACGTGGTACCTTCAGGCATTTGGAAATTGCTCCCAAGGATGAACCAGACTTGTGGAGGTCTACAATTTTTTTTCTGAGGTCTTGGCTGATTTATTTAGATTTTCCCATGATGTCAAGCAAATAGGCACTGAGTTTGAAGGTAGGCCTTGAAATACATCCACAGGTACACCTCCAATTGACTCAAATTTTGCGAGCTGTTTAAAGGCACAGTCAACTTAGCGTATGTAAACTTCTGACCCACTGGAATTGTGATACAGTGAAATAATATGTCTGTAAACAATTGTTGGAAAAATGACTTGTGTCATTCACAAAGTAGAAATTTGTGGAGTGGTTGAAAAACGAGTTTGAATGACTCCAACCTAAGTATATGTAAACCTCCGACTTCAACTGCCCGATAGAGGGCATCCTTGTCCATTGCCCTGTCTCACCCAGACTGGCCTACTGAGCCCCCCTCCCACCTTGACCATATATGACGCCCCAGTATACAACATCTTCACACAGGTCAAAAACCTTTCCCCAAACACAAACACAGACATTAAACAGATACTCATGGTCCACTCTATCAAAAGCCTCTTGATCTAAAGAGACCAGTCCAAAGTTCACATTAAATCAAATTTGATTTGATTTGATTTGTCACATACACATGATTAGCAGATTTTAATGCGAGTGTAGCGAAATGCTTGTGCTTCTAGTTCCGACAATGCAGTAATAACCAACGAGAAATCTAGCTAACAATTCCAAAACTACTACCTTATACACACAAGTGTAAAGGGATAAAGAATATGTACATAAAGATATATGAATGAGTGATGGTACAGAGCGACATAGGCAAGATACAGTAGATGGTATCGAGTACAGTATATACATATGAGATGAGTATGTAAACAAAGTGGCATAGTTTAAAGTGGCTAGTGATACATGTATTACATAAAGATGCAGTAGATGATATATAGTACAATATATACGTATACATATGAGATAAATAATGTAGGGTATGTAAACATTATATTAAGTAGCATTGTTTAAAGTGGCTAGTGATATATTTTACATAAATTCCCATCAATTCCCATTATTAAAGTGGCTGGAGTTGGGTCAGTGTCAATGACAGTGTGTTGGCAGCAGCCACTCAAACAGTCTGATGGCCTTGAGATAGAAGCTGTTTTTCAGTCTCTCGGTCCCAGCTTTGATGCACCTGTACTGACCTCGCCTTCTGGATGATAGCGGGGTGAACAGGCAGTGGCTCGGGTGGTTGTCCTTGATGATCTTTACGGCCTTCCTGTGACATCGGGTGGTGTAGGTGTCCTGGAGGGCAGGTAGTTTGTCCCCGGTGATGCGTTGTGCAGACCTCACTACCCTCTGGAGAGCATTACGGTTGTGGGCGGAGCAGTTGCCGTACCAGGCGGTGATACAGCCTGACCGGATGCTCTCGATTGTGCATCTGTAGAAGTTTGTGAGTGCTTTTGGTGACAAGCCAAATTTCTTCAGCCTCCTGAGGTTGAAGAGGCGCTGCTGCGCCTTCGTCACGATGCTGTCTGTGTGGGTGGACCAATTAAGTTTGTCTGTGATGTGTACGCCGAGGAACTTAAAACTTGCTACCCTCTCCACTACTGTTCCATCGATGTGGATAGGCGGGGTGTTCCCTCTGCTGTTTCCTGAAGTCCACAATCATCTCCTTAGTTTTGTTGACGTTGAGTGTGAGGTTATTTTCCTGACACCACACTCCGAGGGCCCTCACCTCCTCCCTGTAGGCCGTCTCGTCGTTGTTGGTAATCAAGCCTACCACTGTTCGAAACTCTCGACAAGTCCAACTTGTCCCTGATTTAAGTTTAAGTTGTCTGTGATTGAGCGTCCCGGGACACAATATGTCTGGTCCTCCTATAGAGTCCAGATGGGATATTAGCGAGGACCTCTGTTAGCGAGGACCTTGGCAAATATCTTGTTATCCGCACAGAGCAATGCCCCAGGCCTCCTGCTCTTCAGTTCACACAAGTCCCCTATTTTGGGCAGGAGAGTCAGAGCCGCCCGACAGCAGCTCATCAGCAACTCTCCTAACCCAACGCACTCACGCAACACGCAGAATAAATCCAGTCCAATTATTCACAATATTTTTTTATAAAACTCCACTGGGAGTCAATCGACCCCCGGTGCACAGTCGGGGGACATCTGGATTACAGCCTCTGCCAGTTCATGGGACAACAGGGGAATGTCCATTTCATCCCTCTGTGCCAGAGCTTAGGGAGTTCTGCAAACAAAACCTGAGCACACATAGGATCAAACAATTCTGCCCTGTACAACTCTGCCCTATACAACCGCATCTCCCCCACCACAGAGATCACCCCCCCCATCAGACAGCCGTAGACAATGCATACCCTTGGCCTCACCGCTCTGTCTTACCAAACTAAAGAAGAATGAGCTGGGAGGGTAGGATGCCTGCCGAGGCCCTGGTGAAATAGACATGGTTATGTGGTCTGAAAAACCCACCGGGGGAATGGTAGCGCCCAACAGCCTATTGCTTTGATTCCTGGACAGGTAAAATCGATCAAGCCGGGCTGCACTCACCCGAGTTCCAAAGGCCTTCACCCATGTACACTGTCTTGTGTTGGAATATCTAGTTCTCCAAACATCCACTAGGTCAAACATAAGGATCTGCCCCTTTTTATTCCATTTCCGCCTAAAATGACATGCCCAAAATCAAACTGCCTGTAGCTCAGGCCTGTATCTGCCGGAAAACCTGACGACAGTACACGAAACCACTAGCAACTTTACCAAGACAACTCTTCCCCCCCCCCTTTTTTTTTATCATCCGTAATAAACAGAGGCAAATTTGCAACTACCACCCTGGTTGAGGGGGAAGAAAGAGGGGAGATTGGCACCAACACACCCCGTGCAAATATTCTACTAGCAATGAGCCTATCCACCAAATTTCCTCTTTGCATGAAGACAACCACAGCTTTGTTCATTCTGGAAGCAGAATGTATACATTCAGCTCACACCTGTTCGCCGACCGCAAGCAGAACCTTATTTCTATGTACAGACTCAGTGAGCATAGCCTTGCTATTGAGAAAGGCCGCCGTAGGCAGACCTGGCACTCAAGAGAAGACAGGCTATGTGCTCACTGCCCACAAAATGAGGTGGAAACTGAGCTGCACTTCCTAACCTCCTGCCCAATGTATGACCATATTAGAGACACATATTTCCCTCAGATTACACAGATCCACAAAGAATTAAAAAACAAACCCAATTTGATGAACTCCCAAATCTATTGGGTGAAATACCAGTGTGACATCACAACAGCAAGATGTGTGACCTTTTGCCACAAGAAAAGGGCAAACAGTGAAGAACAAACACCATTGTAAATACAACCCATATTTATGTTGATTTATTTTTCCTTTTGTACTTATTTTTTTTGAAGTGTACCTATGATGAAAATTACAAGCCTCTCTCATCTTTTTAAGTGGGAGAACTTGCACAATCGGTGGCTGACTAAATACTTTTTTGCCCCACTGTACATAATATGACATTTGAAATGTTTTTATTATTTTGGAACTTTTGTGAGTGTAATGTTTACTGTTCATTTGTATTGTTTATTTCACTTTAGTTAATTATCTAGTTCACTTACTTTGGCCATGTTTAACATGTGTTTCCCATTTCAATAAAGCCCTTCTATTGAGAGAGAGAGAGGAGGGGGGGAAGACACGGGGGGAAGAACGAGAGCAGCGGGGAGGAGGGTATGTGTGACGGGAGGTGGTTTATGGAGATTCAGAGGAGATTTTGTCATTTTGTCGTTGAATGAGGTGGGTTGCAGTAGTAATAGGGGTGGGGGGTTCCTCATGCACAAAGGACTGTTCATTACCCCGCCCCATTCCCAACTCCAACGTCACTACACCCCGCCCCCCTCATCCTCAGGGAAGAGAAACTTTGAACAATGCATTCACCACATTCTGACCCACTAAGAGAGGGATGGGGGTAGGGGAATGAGGGGGGTTCACAAATACAATCACCTGCCTCTGCAGCACAGCCAACCACACCTAAGTATAATGGGAATTCTCTCACACCCAAGTAGAAATTCAAATCAACTCAGCTGGGAGGGCCTGGCTTACCTTTTGTGTTGCCAAGTACTATGTGTTATGGTGGTTGGATTTAAGTTGCTAACCCCCTGTTGTTTTTGCCTTTCTCTCCCCCTCTCTGTCTGTAAACCTTTCCATCTTCCTCTACATTGTCCATTTCTTTCCTTCTCACTCTGTCCCATTGCTCCTTCTCTCTTTCTTACATCCTCTCTCTTCGCCTCTCCATTTATCCATCTTTTCCTCTAGTGCGTATCAAGCCTGGCTCGGCGTCTCCAGTGGAGTACCAGAGTGACAGTGATGTGGAGAGTGGGACAGAGTCGGGTTCAGCTTCCTTCAGTACACCGGGACTGGACACAGGGTGAGTGTCATAGACTGGAAGGTGGTGGTATAGGCCTGGACACAGGGTGGTGGTTCTGTAGGGCTCATCCTCCAGTACACAGGGTGGTGGTTCTGTAGGGCTCATCCTCCAGTACACAGGGTGGTGTTTCTGTTTGGTTCATCCTCCAGTACACAGGGTGGTGGTTCTGTTGGGCTCATCCTCCAGTACACAGGGTGGTGGTTCTTTTGGGCTGATCCTCCAGAACACAGGGTGGTGGTTCTGTTGGGCTCATCCTCCAGTACACAGGGTGGTGGTTCTGTAGGGCTCATCCTCCAGTACACAGGGTGGTGGTTCTGTTGGGCTCGTCCTCCAGTACACAGGGCCTGGACACAGGGTGGTGGTTCTGTAGGGCTCATCCTCCAGTACACAGGGTGGTGGTTCTGTAGGGCTAATCCTCCAGAACACAGGGTGGTGGTTCTGTTGGGCTCATCCTCCAGTACACAGGGTGGTGGTTCTGTTGGGCTCATCCTCCAGTACACAGGGTGGTGGTTCTGTAGGGCTCATCCTCCAGTACACAGGGTAGTGGTTCTGTAGGGTTCATCCTCCAGTACACAGGGTGGTGGTTCTGTAGGGCTCATTCTCCAGTACACAGGGTAGTGGTTCTGTAGGGTTCGTCCTCCAGTACACAGGGTGGTGGTTCAGTAGGGCTCGTCCTCCAGTACACAGGGCCTGGACACAGGGTGGTTGTTCTGTAGGGCTCATCCTCCAGTACACAGGGTGGTGGTTCTGTAGGGCTCATCCTCCACAGGGTGGTGGTTCTGTAGGGATCGTCCTCCAGTACACAGGGCCTGGACACAGGGTGGTTGTTCTGTAGGGCTCATCCTCCAGTACACAGGGTGGTGGTTCTGTAGGGCTCATCCTCCACAGGGTGGTGGTTCTGTAGGGCTCATCCTCCAGTACAGAGGGTGGTGGTTCTGTAGGGCTCATCCTCCACAGGGTGGTGGTTCTGTAGGGCTCATCCTCCAGTACACAGGGCCTGGACACATCGTGGTGGTTCTCTAGGGCTCATCCTCCAGTACACAGGGTGGTGGTTCTGTTGGGCTAATCCTCCAGTACACAGGGTGGTGGTTCTGTTGGGCTAATCCTCCAGTACACAGGGTGGTGGTTCTGTTGGGCTAATCCTCCAGTACACAGGGTGGTGGTTCTGTTGGGCTCGTCCTCCAGTACACAGGGTGGTGGTTCTGTAGGGCTCATCCTCCAGTACACAGAGTGGTGGTTCTGTAGGGCTCATCCTCCACAGGGTGGTGGTTCTGTAGGGCTCATCCTCCACAGGGTGGTGGTTCTGTAGGGCTCATCCTCCACAGGCGGTGGTTCTGTAGGGCTCATCCTCCACAGGGCGGTGGTTCTGTAGGGCTCATCCTCCACAGGGTGGTGGTTCTGTAGGGCTCATCCTCCACAGGGTGGTTGTTCTGTAGGGCTCATCCTCCACAGGGTGGTGGTTCTGTAGGGCTCATCCTCCACAGGATGGTGGTTCTGTAGGGCTCATCCTCCACAGGGTGGTGGTTCTGTAGGGCTCATCCTCCACAGGGTGGTGGTTCTGTAGGGCTCATCCTCCACAGGGTGGTGGTTCTGTAGGGCTCATCCTCCACAGGGTGGTGGTTCTGTAGGGCTCATCCTCCACAGGGTGGTGGTTCTGTAGGGCTCATCCTCCACAGGGTGGTGGTTCTGTTGGTTTCATCCTCCAGTACACAGGGTGGTGGTTCTGTTGGGCTCATCCTCCAGTACACAGGGTGGTGGTTCTGTTGGTTTCATCCTCCAGTACACAGGGTGGTGGTTCTGTTGGGCTCATCCTCCAGTACACAGGGTGGTGGTTCTGCAGGGCTCATCCTCCACAGGGTGGTGGTTCTGTAGGGCTCATCCTCCACAGGGTGGTGGTTCTGTTGGTTTCATCCTCCAGTACACAGGGTGGTGGTTCTGTTGGTTTCATCCTCCAGTACACAGGGTGGTGGGTCTGTTGGGCTCATCCTCCAGTACACAGGGTGGTGGTTCTGCAGGGCTCATCCTCCACAGGGTGGTTGTTCTGTAGGGCTCATCCTCCACAGGGTGGTTGTTCTGTAGGGCTCATCCTCCACAGGGTGGTGGTTCTGTAGGGCTCATCCTCCACAGGGTGGTGGTTCTGTTGGGCTCATCCTCCACAGGGTGGTGGTGGTTCTGGGTGGTGGTTCTGTTGGTTTCATCCTCCAGTACACAGGGTGGTGGTTCTGTTGGGCTCATCCTCCAGTACACAGGGTGGTGGTTCTGTTGGGCTCATCCTCCAGTACACAGGGTGGTGGTTCTGTTGGGCTCATCCTCCAGTACACAGGGTGGTGGTTCTGTTGGGCTCATCCTCCAGTACACAGGGTGGTGGTTCTGTTGGGCTCATCCTCCAGTACACAGGGTGGTGGTTCTGTTGGGCTCATCCTCCAGTACACAGGGTGGTGGTTCTGTTGGGCTCATCCTCCAGTACACAGGGTGGTGGTTCTGTTGGGCTCATCCTCCAGTACACAGGGTGGTGGTTCTGTTGGGCTCGTCCTCCAGTACACAGGGTGGTGGTTCTGTTGGGCTCGTCCTCCAGTACACAGGGTGGTGGTTCTGTTGGGTTCGTCCTCCAGTACACAGGGTGGTGGTTCTGTTGGGCTCGTCCTCCAGTACACAGGGTGGTGGTTCTGTTGGGCTCGTCCTCCAGTACACAGGGTGGTGGTTCTGTTGGGTTCGTCCTCCAGTACACAGGGTGGTGGTTCTGTTGGGCTCATCCTCCAGTACACAGGGTGGTGGTTCTGTTGGGGTCATCCTCCAGTACACAGGGTGGTGGTTCTGTTGGGTTCGTCCTCCAGTACACAGGGTGGTGGTTCTGTTGGGTTCGTCCTCCAGTACACAGGGTGGTGGTTCTGTTGGGTTCGTCCTCCACAGGGTGATTGTCAGATAATGCTGGCTGATTGATCCATTGTTTGTTTTATCAAGATAGGATAAAACACTTATTACTATCACAATTTCAACAGACTTTTGTGGGGTACATATTTAGGGTAGTTTGCAGTCCTGATATATGAGTAGAGTTTTACAGGAAGATTGTGGAAGGTTGAGTGTATTATTAGAGAATAATATGATATAGGGTGAATTTGCTTCTTCATTTGGGGTTTGGCTGTGTTGACCTGGGCCCGTCCCTCCTCCCTCCTCTCCACTCTCTGGCGCTAATTACATTACTGCAGCACTGATCTGCTCTGGACACTTATGTAACCTCTGAACACTGGAGGAGAGAGGAGAGGAGAGACTGTGTGTGTGTGTGTGCGTGCGTGCGTGCGTGCGTGCAGTGAGGCAGCAACAGGGGAGACAGAGCTCACTCGTTCTAACTGAAATGTAGTGCTTGGAGAGTTCACTTAGCTGTGTGTGTGTTGCTGGGCAGGGTTGTCCCAGAACCAGGTGTAAACAAGATTACGTAATGCAGTTTGCCGTCACACCTCCTTATAAATGGTTTGGAGAGAGAAAAGGAGAGGAGAGGGGTGAGTTAGTGTGTTAAACAGGCAGGATAGTATGAAGAAGGAATTATATTAGCTCTATTGGTGCTGGTTTAGTGTGTTTGAGCCAATGGCTGGGCAGTGAAAACAAGAGAAAGGAAGAGAGAGAGGAGGAAAGGGTGTTAACTCGTTGGCAGGGTGGAGAAAGTGAATGGCAGCGAGGAACAGGGAGGTTGGGTGGGAGAGGAAGTAAAGGAGGGGAGATGGACAGAAAAAAAAGGAGAGTGTGAGGGGGAGAGAGCAAGAGTTGGGGAGAAGAGAGTGAGAGGAGAGTTGGGGAGAAGAGAGTGAGAGGAGAGTTGGGGAGGAGAGTGTGAGAGTAGAGTTGGGGATAAGAGAGATCGAGAGTGAGAGGAGAGTTGGGGAGAAGAGAGAGTGAGAGGTGAGTTGAGGAGAAGAGGGAGTGGGAGGAGAGTTGGGGAGAAGAGAGAGTGTGAGTGAGAGGAGAGTTGGGGAGAAGAGAGAGTGAGAGGAGAGTTGGGGAGAAGAGAGAGAGAGAGAGGAGAGTTGGGGAGAAGAGAGAGCGTGAGTGAGAGGAGAGTTGGGGAGAGGAGAGTTTGGAGAGAAGAGAGAGAGAGTGAGAGGAGAGTTGGGGAGAAGAGAGAGCGTGAGTAAGAGGAGAGTTGGGGAGAAGAGAGAGTGAGAGGAGAGTTGGGGAGAAGAGAGAGTGAGAGTTGGAGAGAAGAGAGAGTGAGAGGAGAGTTGGGGAGAAGAGAGAGAGAGAGAGAGAGAGAGAGTGGTTGGTTATTGTTGTTACTGTTGTCCAGTTGACAATTTGATTGTCATTTTTATTTATTTTTATATTGTAAATATCCAAAATAAGCTTTGGCAATATGTACATTGTTACGTCATGCCAATAAAGAGAATTGAATTGAATTGAGTGAGAGATCATCGTTGAACTGGAAGCTGTCTAACTGTATGGGGTTTTGACAGTTACTGTCTAGCCCTCTCTGGTGGCCTGTAAATTCACCCAGGGACCAGACATCACTATGAGATGTGATGAACATGAAAGATGGACTTCATTTGCAGTGATTATTAAGAGTCAGGCTCTGTTAAGGCCTCAGCATGCTTCAGTTCGGCTGGCACCTAGCTGAACTCGGCTAGGCGAACCGAACAAGTGTGCTCGCATACACCCTTAAAAGACCTTCACTTGAAAAATGAGAAAAAAAGCAGCAATAGTGGTGTTTGTCCATTTTGAGACTCCATAGCCACTTAAAGGGGAAAGTCAGTTAAGAACAAATTCTTATTTACAATGATGGCCTACACAGCCAAACCCTAACCAGGACGGCACTGGGCCAATTGTGCGCCGCTCTATGGGACTCCCGATCACAGCCGGTTGTGATACAGCCCGGGATCGAACCAGGGTCTGCGATGCAGTGCCTTAGACCGCTGCGCCACTAGGAGCCCCAATATTGTCTCATAAAACAAAACATATAAGATCTCCTAAGTTTGTGTTAACCTCAGACCATATTTTGGGCGTTTATCCCAAAACCCTATTCTGTCCCATTCATTTTCCCCATAGGAAACTCTGAACAAACCAGAGAGAAGTCATTTCAGGGTTTTAGGACTATAAGCTATAGGTGTTACATCATAGTCATTTCCTTCCAGGGTTAGTTGGGACATAGACAGTATGGGTGGGGCTGGAGAGGTAAAGGTGTTAGTCATTTCCTTCCAGGGTTAGTTGGGACATAGACAGTATGGGTTGGGCTGTAAAGGTGTTAGTCATTTCCTTCCAGGGTTAGTTGGGACATAGACAGTATGAGTGGGGCTGGAGAGGTAAAGGTGTTAGTCATTTCCTTCCAGGGTTAGTTGGGACATAGACAGTATGGGTGGGGCTGGAGAGGTAAAGGTGTTAGTCATTTCCTTCCAGGGTTATTTGGGACATAGACAGTATGGGTGGGGCTGGAGAGGTAAAGGTGTTAGTCATTTCCTTCCAGGGTTAGTTGGGACATAGACAGTATGAGTGGGGCTGGAGAGGTAAAGGTGTTAGTCATTTCCTTCCAGGGTTAGTTGGGACATAGACAGTATGGGTGGGGCTGGAGAGGTAAAGGTGTTAGTCATTTCCTTCCAGGGTTATTTGGGACATAGACAGTATGGGTGGGGCTGGAGAGGTAAAGGTGTTAGTCATTTCCTTCCAGGGTTATTTGGGACATAGACAGTATGGGTGGGGCTGGAGAGGTAAAGGTGTTAGTCATTTCCTTCCAGGGTTAGTTGGGACATAGACAGTATGGGTGGGGCTGGAGAGGTAAAGGTGTTAGTCATTTCCTTCCAGGGTTAGTTGGGACATAGACAGTATGGGTGGGGCTGGAGAGGTAAAGGTGTTAGTCATTTCCTTCCAGGGTTAGTTGGGACATAGACAGTATGGGTGGGGCTGGAGAGGTAAAGGTGTTAGTCATTTCCTTCCAGGGTTAGTTGGGACATAGACAGTATGGGTGGGGCTGGAGAGGTAAAGGTGTTAGTCATTTCCTTCCAGGGTTAGTTGGGACATAGACAGTATGGGTGGGGCTGGAGAGGTAAAGGTGTTAGTCATTTCCTTCCAGGCTTAGTTGGGACATAGACAGTATGGGTGGGGCTGGAGAGGTAAAGGTGTTAGTCATTTCCTTCCAGGGTTAGTTGGGACATAGACAGTATGGGTGGGGCTGGAGAGGTAAAGGTGTTAGTCATTTCCTTCCAGGGTTAGTTGGGACATAGACAGTATGGGTGGGGCTGGAGAGGTAAAGGTGTTAGTCATTTCCTTCCAGGCTTAGTTGGGACATAGACAGTATGGGTGGGGCTGGAGAGGTAAAGGTGTTAGTCATTTCCTTCCAGGGTTAGTTGGGACATAGACAGTATGAGTGGGGATGGAGAGGTAAAGGTGTTAGTCATTTCCTTCCAGGGTTAGTTGGGACATAGACAGTATGGGTGGGGCTGGAGAGGTAAAGGTGTTAGTCATTTCCTTCCAGGGTTAGTTGGGACATAGACAGTATGGGTGGGGCTGGAGAGGTAAAGGTGTTAGTCATTTCCTTCCAGGGTTAGTTGGGACATAGACAGTATGGGTGGGGCTGGAGAGGTAAAGGTGTTAGTCATTTCCTTCCAGGGTTAGTTGGGACATAGACAGTATGGGTGGGGCTGGAGAGGTAAAGGTGTTAGTCATTTCCTTCCAGGCTTAGTTGGGACATAGACAGTATGGGTGGGGCTGGAGAGGTAAAGGTGTTAGTCATTTCCTTCCAGGCTTAGTTGGGACATAGACAGTATGGGTTGGGCTGTAAAGGTGTTAGTCATTTCCTTCCAGGGTTAGTTGGGACATAGACAGTATGGGTGGGGCTGGAGAGGTAAAGGTGTTAGTCATTTCCTTCCAGGCTTAGTTGGGACATAGACAGTATGGGTTGGGCTGGAGAGGTAAAGGTGTTAGTCATTTCCTTCCAGGCTTAGTTGGGACATAGACAGTATGGGTGGGGCTGGAGAGGTAAAGGTGTTAGTCATTTCCTTCCAGGCTTAGTTGGGACATAGACAGTATGGGTTGGGCTGTAAAGGTGTTAGTCATTTCCTTCCAGGGTTAGTTGGGACATAGACAGTATGGGTGGGGCTGGAGAGGTAAAGGTGTTAGTCATTTCCTTCCAGGGTTAGTTGGGACATAGACAGTATGAGTGGGGATGGAGAGGTAAAGGTGTTAGTCATTTCCTTCCAGGGTTAGTTGGGACATAGACCGTATGGGTGGGGCTGGAGAGGTAAAGGTGTTAGTCATTTCCTTCCAGGGTTAGTTGGGACATAGACAGTATGGGTGGGGCTGGAGAGGTAAAGGTGTTAGTCATTTCCTTCCAGGCTTAGTTGGGACATAGACAGTATGGGTTGGGCTGTAAAGGTGTTAGTCATTTCCTTCCAGGGTTAGTTGGGACATAGACAGTATGGGTGGGGCTGGAGAGGTAAAGGTGTTAGTCATTTCCTTCCAGGGTTAGTTGGGACATAGACAGTATGGGTGGGGCTGGAGAGGTAAAGGTGTTAGTCATTTCCTTCCAGACTTAGTTGGGACATAGACAGTATGGGTTGGGCTGTAAAGGTGTTAGTCATTTCCTTCCAGGGTTAGTTGGGACATAGACAGTATGGGTGGGGCTGGAGAGGTAAAGGTGTTAGTCATTTCCTTCCAGGGTTAGTTGGGACATAGACAGTATGAGTGGGGATGGAGAGGTAAAGGTGTTAGTCATTTCCTTCCAGGCTTAGTTGGGACATAGACAGTATGGGTGGGGCTGGAGAGGTAAAGGTGTTAGTCATTTCCTTCCAGGGTTAGTTGGGACATAGACAATATGGGTGGGGCTGGAGAGGTAAAGGTGTTAGTCATTTCCTTCCAGGGTTAGTTGGGACATAGACAGTATGGGTGGGGCTGGAGAGGTAAAGGTGTTAGTCATTTTCTTCCAGGGTTAGTTGGGACATAGACAGTATGGGTGGGGCTGGAGAGGTAAAGGTGTTAGTCATTTCCTTCCAGGGTTAGTTGGGACATAGACAGTATGGGTGGGGCTGGAGAGGTAAAGGTGTTAGTCATTTCCTTCCAGGGTTAGTTGGGACATAGACAGTATGGGTGGGGCTGGAGAGGTAAAGGTGTTAGTCATTTCCTTCCAGGCTTAGTTGGGACATAGACAGTATGGGTGGGGCTGGAGAGGTAAAGGTGTTAGTCATTTCCTTCCAGGCTTAGTTGGGACATAGACAGTATGGGTTGGGCTGTAAAGGTGTTAGTCATTTCCTTCCAGGGTTAGTTGGGACATAGACAGTATGGGTGGGGCTGGAGAGGTAAAGGTGTTAGTCATTTCCTTCCAGGCTTAGTTGGGACATAGACAGTATGGGTTGGGCTGTAAAGGTGTTAGTCATTTCCTTCCAGGCTTAGTTGGGACATAGACAGTATGGGTGGGGCTGGAGAGGTAAAGGTGTTAGTCATTTCCTTCCAGGCTTAGTTGGGACATAGACAGTATGGGTTGGGCTGTAAAGGTGTTAGTCATTTCCTTCCAGGGTTAGTTGGGACATAGACAGTATGGGTGGGGCTGGAGAGGTAAAGGTGTTAGTCATTTCCTTCCAGGGTTAGTTGGGACATAGACAGTATGAGTGGGGATGGAGAGGTAAAGGTGTTAGTCATTTCCTTCCAGGGTTAGTTGGGACATAGACCGTATGGGTGGGGCTGGAGAGGTAAAGGTGTTAGTCATTTCCTTCCAGGGTTAGTTGGGACATAGACAGTATGGGTGGGGCTGGAGAGGTAAAGGTGTTAGTCATTTCCTTCCAGGCTTAGTTGGGACATAGACAGTATGGGTTGGGCTGTAAAGGTGTTAGTCATTTCCTTCCAGGGTTAGTTGGGACATAGACAGTATGGGTGGGGCTGGAGAGGTAAAGGTGTTAGTCATTTCCTTCCAGGGTTAGTTGGGACATAGACAGTATGGGTGGGGCTGGAGAGGTAAAGTTGTTAGTCATTTCCTTCCAGACTTAGTTGGGACATAGACAGTATGGGTTGGGCTGTAAAGGTGTTAGTCATTTCCTTCCAGGGTTAGTTGGGACATAGACAGTATGGGTGGGGCTGGAGAGGTAAAGGTGTTAGTCATTTCCTTCCAGGGTTAGTTGGGACATAGACAGTATGAGTGGGGATGGAGAGGTAAAGGTGTTAGTCATTTCCTTCCAGGCTTAGTTGGGACATAGACAGTATGGGTGGGGCTGGAGAGGTAAAGGTGTTAGTCATTTCCTTCCAGGGTTAGTTGGGACATAGACAATATGGGTGGGGCTGGAGAGGTAAAGGTGTTAGTCATTTCCTTCCAGGGTTAGTTGGGACATAGACAGTATGGGTGGGGCTGGAGAGGTAAAGGTGTTAGTCATTTCTTCCAGGGTTAGTTGGGACATAGACAGTATGGGTGGGGCTGGAGAGGTAAAGGTGTTAGTCATTTCCTTCCAGGGTTAGTTGGGACATAGACAGTATGGGTGGGGCTGGAGAGGTAAAGGTGTTAGTCATTTCCTTCCAGGGTTAGTTGGGACATAGACAGTATGGGTGGGGCTGGAGAGGTAAAGGTGTTAGTCATTTCCTTCCAGGCTTAGTTGGGACATAGACAGTATGGGTGGGGCTGGAGAGGTAAAGGTGTTAGTCATTTCCTTCCAGGCTTAGTTGGGACATAGACAGTATGGGTTGGGCTGTAAAGGTGTTAGTCATTTCCTTCCAGGGTTAGTTGGGACATAGACAGTATGGGTGGGGCTGGAGAGGTAAAGGTGTTAGTCATTTCCTTCCAGGCTTAGTTGGGACATAGACAGTATGGGTTGGGCTGTAAAGGTGTTAGTCATTTCCTTCCAGGCTTAGTTGGGACATAGACAGTATGGGTGGGGCTGGAGAGGTAAAGGTGTTAGTCATTTCCTTCCAGGCTTAGTTGGGACATAGACAGTATGGGTTGGGCTGTAAAGGTGTTAGTCATTTCCTTCCAGGGTTAGTTGGGACATAGACAGTATGGGTGGGGCTGGAGAGGTAAAGGTGTAAGTCATTTCCTTCCAGGGTTAGTTGGGACATAGACAGTATGAGTGGGGATGGAGAGGTAAAGGTGTTAGTCATTTCCTTCCAGGGTTAGTTGGGACATAGACCGTATGGGTGGGGCTGGAGAGGTAAAGGTGTTAGTCATTTCCTTCCAGGGTTAGTTGGGACATAGACAGTATGGGTGGGGCTGGAGAGGTAAAGGTGTTAGTCATTTCCTTCCAGGCTTAGTTGGGACATAGACAGTATGGGTTGGGCTGTAAAGGTGTTAGTCATTTCCTTCCAGGGTTAGTTGGGACATAGACAGTATGGGTGGGGCTGGAGAGGTAAAGGTGTTAGTCATTTCCTTCCAGGGTTAGTTGGGACATAGACAGTATGGGTGGGGCTGGAGAGGTAAAGGTGTTAGTCATTTCCTTCCAGACTTAGTTGGGACATAGACAGTATGGGTTGGGCTGTAAAGGTGTTAGTCATTTCCTTCCAGGGTTAGTTGGGACATAGACAGTATGGGTGGGGCTGGAGAGGTAAAGGTGTTAGTCATTTCCTTCCAGGGTTAGTTGGGACATAGACAGTATGAGTGGGGATGGAGAGGTAAAGGTGTTAGTCATTTCCTTCCAGGCTTAGTTGGGACATAGACAGTATGGGTGGGGCTGGAGAGGTAAAGGTGTTAGTCATTTCCTTCCAGGGTTAGTTGGGACATAGACAATATGGGTGGGGCTGGAGAGGTAAAGGTGTTAGTCATTTCCTTCCAGGGTTAGTTGGGACATAGACAGTATGGGTGGGGCTGGAGAGGTAAAGGTGTTAGTCATTTCCTTCCAGGGTTAGTTGGGACATAGACAGTATGGGTGGGGCTGGAGAGGTAAAGGTGTTAGTCATTTCCTTCCAGGCTTAGTTGGGACATAGACAGTATGGGTTGGGCTGTAAAGGTGTTAGTCATTTCCTTCCAGGGTTAGTTGGGACATAGACAGTATGGGTGGGGCTGGAGAGGTAAAGGTGTAAGTCATTTCCTTCCAGGGTTAGTTGGGACATAGACAGTATGAGTGGGGATGGAGAGGTAAAGGTGTTAGTCATTTCCTTCCAGGGTTAGTTGGGACATAGACAGTATGGGTGGGGCTGGAGAGGTAAAGGTGTTAGTCATTTCCTTCCAGGGTTAGTTGGGACATAGACAGTATGGGTGGGGATGGAGAGGTAAAGGTGTTAGTCATTTCCTTCCAGGGTTAGTTGGGACATAGACAGTATGGGTGGGGCTGGAGAGGTAAAGGTGTTAGTCATTTCCTTCCAGGGTTAGTTGGGACATAGCCAGTATGGGTGGGGCTGGAGAGGTAAAGGTGTTAGTCATTTCCTTCCAGGCTTAGTTGGGACATAGACAGTATGGGTGGGGCTGGAGAGGTAAAGGTGTTAGTCATTTCCTTCCAGGGTTAGTTGGGACATAGACAGTATGGGTGGGGCTGGAGAGGTAAAGGTGTTAGTCATTTCCTTCCAGGGTTAGTTGGGACATAGGCAGTATGGGTGGGGCTGGAGAGGTAAAGGTGTTAGTCATTTCCTTCCAGGGTTAGTTGGGACATAGACAGTATGGGTGGGGCTGGAGAGGTAAAGGTGTTAGTCATTTCCTTCCAGGGTTAGTTGGGACATAGACAGTATGGGTGGGGCTGGAGAGGTAAAGGTGTTAGTCATTTCCTTCTAGGCTTAGTTGGGACATAGACAGTATGGGTTGGGCTGTAAAGGTGTTAGTCATTTCCTTCCAGGGTTAGTTGGGACATAGACAGTATGGGTGGGGCTGGAGAGGTAAAGGTGTTAGTCATTTCCTTCCAGGCTTAGTTGGGACATAGACAGTATGGGTTGGGCTGTAAAGGTGTTAGTCATTTCCTTCCAGGGTTAGTTGGGACATAGACAGTATGGGTGGGGCTGGAGAGGTAAAGGTGTTAGTCATTTCCTTCCAGGGTTAGTTGGGACATAGACAGTATGAGTGGGGATGGAGAGGTAAAGGTGTTAGTCATTTCCTTCCAGGGTTAGTTGGGACATAGACAGTATGGGTGGGGCTGGAGAGGTAAAGGTGTTAGTCATTTCCTTCCAGGGTTAGTTGGGACATAGACAATATGGGTGGGGCTGGAGAGGTAAAGGTGTTAGTCATTTCCTTCCAGGGTTAGTTGGGACATAGACAGTATGGGTGGGGCTGGAGAGGTAAAGGTGTTAGTCATTTCCTTCCAGGGTTAGTTGGGACATAGACAGTATGGGTGGGGCTGGAGAGGTAAAGGTGTTAGTCATTTCCTTCCAGGCTTAGTTGGGACATAGACAGTATGGGTTGGGCTGTAAAGGTGTTAGTCATTTCCTTCCAGGGTTAGTTGGGACATAGACAGTATGGGTGGGGCTGGAGAGGTAAAGGTGTAAGTCATTTCCTTCAGGGTTAGTTGGGACATAGACAGTATGAGTGGGGATGGAGAGGTAAAGGTGTTAGTCATTTCCTTCCAGGGTTAGTTGGGACATAGACAGTATGGGTGGGGCTGGAGAGGTAAAGGTGTTAGTCATTTCCTTCCAGGGTTAGTTGGGACATAGACAGTATGGGTGGGGATGGAGAGGTAAAGGTGTTAGTCATTTCCTTCCAGGGTTAGTTGGGACATAGACAGTATGGGTGGGGCTGGAGAGGTAAAGGTGTTAGTCATTTCCTTCCAGGGTTAGTTGGGACATAGCCAGTATGGGTGGGGCTGGAGAGGTAAAGGTGTTAGTCATTTCCTTCCAGGCTTAGTTGGGACATAGACAGTATGGGTGGGGCTGGAGAGGTAAAGGTGTTAGTCATTTCCTTCCAGGGTTAGTTGGGACATAGACAGTATGGGTGGGGCTGGAGAGGTAAAGGTGTTAGTCATTTCCTTCCAGGGTTAGTTGGGACATAGGCAGTATGGGTGGGGCTGGAGAGGTAAAGGTGTTAGTCATTTCCTTCCAGGGTTAGTTGGGACATAGACAGTATGGGTGGGGCTGGAGAGGTAAAGGTGTTAGTCATTTCCTTCCAGGGTTAGTTGGGACATAGACAGTATGGGTGGGGCTGGAGAGGTAAAGGTGTTAGTCATTTCCTTCTAGGCTTAGTTGGGACATAGACAGTATGGGTTGGGCTGTAAAGGTGTTAGTCATTTCCTTCCAGGGTTAGTTGGGACATAGACAGTATGGGTGGGGCTGGAGAGGTAAAGGTGTTAGTCATTTCCTTCCAGGCTTAGTTGGGACATAGACAGTATGGGTTGGGCTGTAAAGGTGTTAGTCATTTCCTTCCAGGGTTAGTTGGGACATAGACAGTATGGGTGGGGCTGGAGAGGTAAAGGTGTTTGTCATTTCCTTCCAGGGTTAGTTGGGACATAGACAGTATGAGTGGGGATGGAGAGGTAAAGGTGTTAGTCATTTCCTTCCAGGGTTAGTTGGGACATAGACAGTATGGGTGGGGCTGGAGAGGTAAAGGTGTTAGTCATTTCCTTCCAGGGTTAGTTGGGACATAGACAGTATGGGTGGGGCTGGAAAGGTAAAGGTGTTAGTCATTTCCTTCCAGGGTTAGTTGGGACATAGACAGTATGGGTGGGCCTGGAGAGGTAAAGGTGTTAGTCATTTCCTTCCAGGGTTAGTTGGGACATAGACAGTATGGGTGGGGCTGGAGAGGTAAAGGTGTTAGTCATTTCCTTCCAGGGTTAGTTGGGACATAGACAGTATGGGTGGGGATGGAGAGGTAAAGGTGTTAGTCATTTCCTTCCAGGGTTAGTTGGGACATAGACAGTATGGGTGGGGCTGGAGAGGTAAAGGTGTTAGTCATTTCCTTCCAGGGTTAGTTGGGACATAGCCAGTATGGGTGGGGCTGGAGAGGTAAAGGTGTTAGTCATTTCCTTCCAGGCTTAGTTGGGACATAGACAGTATGGGTGGGGCTGGAGAGGTAAAGGTGTTAGTCATTTCCTTCCAGGGTTAGTTGGGACATAGACAGTATGGGTGGGGCTGGAGAGGTAAAGGTGTTAGTCATTTCCTTCCAGGGTTAGTTGGGACATAGGCAGTATGGGTGGGGCTGGAGAGGTAAAGGTGTTAGTCATTTCCTTCCAGGGTTAGTTGGGACATAGACAGTATGGGTGGGGCTGGAGAGGTAAAGGTGTTAGTCATTTCCTTCCAGGGTTAGTTGGGACATAGACAGTATGGGTGGGGCTGGAGAGGTAAAGGTGTTAGTCATTTCCTTCTAGGCTTAGTTGGGACATAGACAGTATGGGTTGGGCTGTAAAGGTGTTAGTCATTTCCTTCCAGGGTTAGTTGGGACATAGACAGTATGGGTGGGGCTGGAGAGGTAAAGGTGTTAGTCATTTCCTTCCAGGCTTAGTTGGGACATAGACAGTATGGGTTGGGCTGTAAAGGTGTTAGTCATTTCCTTCCAGGGTTAGTTGGGACATAGACAGTATGGGTGGGGCTGGAGAGGTAAAGGTGTTAGTCATTTCCTTCCAGGGTTAGTTGGGACATAGACAGTATGAGTGGGGATGGAGAGGTAAAGGTGTTAGTCATTTCCTTCCAGGGTTAGTTGGGACATAGACAGTATGGGTGGGGCTGGAGAGGTAAAGGTGTTAGTCATTTCCTTCCAGGGTTAGTTGGGACATAGACAATATGGGTGGGGCTGGAGAGGTAAAGGTGTTAGTCATTTCCTTCCAGGGTTAGTTGGGACATAGACAGTATGGGTGGGGCTGGAGAGGTAAAGGTGTTAGTCATTTCCTTCCAGGGTTAGTTGGGACATAGACAGTATGGGTGGGGCTGGAGAGGTAAAGGTGTTAGTCATTTCCTTCCAGGCTTAGTTGGGACATAGACAGTATGGGTTGGGCTGTAAAGGTGTTAGTCATTTCCTTCCAGGGTTAGTTGGGACATAGACAGTATGGGTGGGGCTGGAGAGGTAAAGGTGTAAGTCATTTCCTTCCAGGGTTAGTTGGGACATAGACAGTATGAGTGGGGATGGAGAGGTAAAGGTGTTAGTCATTTCCTTCCAGGGTTAGTTGGGACATAGACAGTATGGGTGGGGCTGGAGAGGTAAAGGTGTTAGTCATTTCCTTCCAGGGTTAGTTGGGACATAGACAGTATGGGTGGGGATGGAGAGGTAAAGGTGTTAGTCATTTCCTTCCAGGGTTAGTTGGGACATAGACAGTATGGGTGGGGCTGGAGAGGTAAAGGTGTTAGTCATTTCCTTCCAGGGTTAGTTGGGACATAGCCAGTATGGGTGGGGCTGGAGAGGTAAAGGTGTTAGTCATTTCCTTCCAGGCTTAGTTGGGACATAGACAGTATGGGTGGGGCTGGAGAGGTAAAGGTGTTAGTCATTTCCTTCCAGGGTTAGTTGGGACATAGACAGTATGGGTGGGGCTGGAGAGGTAAAGGTGTTAGTCATTTCCTTCCAGGGTTAGTTGGGACATAGGCAGTATGGGTGGGGCTGGAGAGGTAAAGGTGTTAGTCATTTCCTTCCAGGGTTAGTTGGGACATAGACAGTATGGGTGGGGCTGGAGAGGTAAAGGTGTTAGTCATTTCCTTCCAGGGTTAGTTGGGACATAGACAGTATGGGTGGGGCTGGAGAGGTAAAGGTGTTAGTCATTTCCTTCTAGGCTTAGTTGGGACATAGACAGTATGGGTTGGGCTGTAAAGGTGTTAGTCATTTCCTTCCAGGGTTAGTTGGGACATAGACAGTATGGGTGGGGCTGGAGAGGTAAAGGTGTTAGTCATTTCCTTCCAGGCTTAGTTGGGACATAGACAGTATGGGTTGGGCTGTAAAGGTGTTAGTCATTTCCTTCCAGGGTTAGTTGGGACATAGACAGTATGGGTGGGGCTGGAGAGGTAAAGGTGTTTGTCATTTCCTTCCAGGGTTAGTTGGGACATAGACAGTATGAGTGGGGATGGAGAGGTAAAGGTGTTAGTCATTTCCTTCCAGGGTTAGTTGGGACATAGACAGTATGGGTGGGGCTGGAGAGGTAAAGGTGTTAGTCATTTCCTTCCAGGGTTAGTTGGGACATAGACAGTATGGGTGGGGCTGGAAAGGTAAAGGTGTTAGTCATTTCCTTCCAGGGTTAGTTGGGACATAGACAGTATGGGTGGGCCTGGAGAGGTAAAGGTGTTAGTCATTTCCTTCCAGGGTTAGTTGGGACATAGACAGTATGGGTTGGGCTGTAAAGGTGTTAGTCATTTCCTTCCAGGGTTATTTGGGACATAGA
>NC_068437.1:5150774-5158416 GCF_023373465.1 Oncorhynchus keta
AATATATTTGAAATTCTTCAAAGTAGCCACCTTTTGACTTGATGATAGCCCTATTTGGTAAAATACCAAGTCCATATTCTGGCAAGAACAGCTCAAATAAGCAAAGAGAAATGACAGTCCATCATTACTTTAAGACATGAAGGTCAGTCAATCTGGAAAATGTCAGGAACTTTTAAAGTTTCTCCATGTGCATTTGCAATAACCATCAAGCGCTATGATGAAACTGGCTCTCATGAGGACCACCACAGGAAAGAAAGACCCAGAGTTACCTCTGCTGCAGAGGATAAGTTCATTAGTGTTAACTGCACCTCAGATTGCAGCCCAAATAAATGCTTCACAGAGTTCCTTTAACAGACACATCTCAACATCAACTGTTCAGATGAGACTGAGTGAATCAGGCCTTCTGCAAAGAAACCACTACTAAAGGACACCAATAATAAGAAGAGACTTGATTGGGCCAAGAAAAATGAGCAATGGACATAAAACCGGTGGAAATCTGCCCTTTGGTCTGATGAGGTTCGATTTTGAGATTTTTGGTTCCAACCGCTGTGTCTTCACAGCATTCTGCAGCGATACGCCAATTCCAAGTGGTTTGCGCTTAGTGTGACTATCACTTTTTTTTCAACAGAACAATGACCCCAACACACCTCCAGACTGTGTAAGGGCTATTTAACCAAGAAGGAGAGTGATGCAGTGCTGCATCAGATGACCTGGCCTCCATAATCACCCGACCTCAACCCAGTTGAGATGGTTTGGGATGAGTTGGACCAAAGAGTGAAGGAAAAGCATCCAACAAGTCCTCAGCGTATGTGGGAACCCAAGACTGATGGAATAGCATTCCTCATAAAGATGGTTGAGAGAATGTCAAGAGTGAAAGCTGTCATCAAGGCAAAGGGTTGCTATTTTGAAGAATATAAAATATGAAATATATTTTGATTTGTTTAACAATTTTTGGGTTACTACATGATTCCATGTGTTAATTCATAGTTTTGATGTCTTCACTATTATTCTATGTATTCTACAATGTAGAAAATAGTCATAATAAAGAAAAACCTTTGAATGAGTAGGTGCAGAATTTTGACTGGTCCTGTACATATCTACAGGTGAAGTCGGAAGTTTACATACACTTAGGTTGGAGTCATTAAAACCTGTTTTTCAACCACTCCACAAATGTTTTGTTAACAAACTATAGTTTTGGCAAGTCGGTTAGGGCATCTACCTTGTGCATGACACAAGTAATTTTTCCAACAATTGTTTACAGACAGATTATTTATCTTATAATTCACTGTATCACAATTCCAGTGGGTCAGAAGTTTACGTACACTAAGTTGACTGTGCCTTAAAACAGCTTGGAAAATTCCAAAAAATGATGTCATGGCTTTAGAAGCTTCTGATAGGCTAATTGACATCATTTGAGTCAATTGGAGGTGTACTTGTGGATGTATTTCAAGGCCTACCTTCAAACTCAATGCCTCTTTGCATGACATCATGGGAAAATCAAAAGAAATCAGCCAACCAACAAGCCAGACCTCAGAAAAAAAATGTAGACCTCCAGAAGTCTGGTGCATCCTTGGGAGCAATTTCCAAACGCCTGAAGGCACCACGTTCATCTGTACAAACAATAGTACACAAGTATAAACACCATGGGACCACGCAGCCGTCACACCGCTCAGGAAGGAGATGCGTTCTGTTTTCTAGAGATGAACGTACTTTGGTGCGAAAAGTGCAAATCAATCCCAGAACAACAGCAAAGGACCTTGTGAAGATGCTGGAGGAAACGGGTACATAAGTATCTATATCCATAGGAAAACAAGTCCAACATCGACATAACCTGAAAGGCCACTCAGCAAGGAAGAATCCACTGCTCCAAAACCGCCATAAAAAAGCCAGACTACGGTTTTCAACTGCACATGGGGACAAAGATCATACTTTTTGGAGAAATGTCCTCTGGTCTGATGAAACAAAAATAGAACTGTATGGCCATCATTATGTTTGGAGGAAAAAGGGGGAGGCTTGCAAGCAGAAGAACACCATCCCAACCATGATGCACAGGGGTGGCAGCATCATGTTGTGGGGGTGCTTTCCTGCAGGAGGGACTGGTGCACTTCACAAAATAGATGGCTTCATGAAGAGGAAAATTATGTGGATATATTGAAGCAACATCTCAAGACATCAGTCAGGAATTTAAAGATTGGTCGCAAATGGGTCTTCCAAATGGACATTGACCCCAAGCATACTTCCAAAGTGGTAGTAAAATGGCTTAACCTTTTGTGACTAGGGGGCAGTATTTTCCTTTTTGGAAAAATAACGTTCCCGTAGTAAACAGTATATTTTGTCAGGAAAAGATGCTAGAATATGCATATAATTCACAGCTTAGGATAGAAAACACTCTACAGTTTCCAAAACTGTAAAAATACTGTCTGTGAGTATAACAGAACTGATGTTGCAGGCGAAGCCTGAGAAAAATCCAAACAGGAAGGGACTCTTATTTAGAAGGCTCTGCGTCCCTATTGAGCAGTGAATGAGATATCAAAGTAATGGTATTGGAGTGGCCATCACAAAGCCCTGACCTCAATCCTATAGAAAATGTGTGGGCAGAACAGAAAAAGTGTGTGCGGGCAAGGAGGCCTACAAACCTGCATCAGTTACATCAGCTCTGTGTGGAGGAATGGGCTGAAATTCACCCAACTTATTGTGGGAAGCTTGTGGAAGGCTACCCGAAACGATTGACGCAACTTAAACAATTTAAAGGCAATGCTACCAAATACTAATTGAGTGTATGTAAACTTCTGACCCACTGGGAATGTGATAAAAGCTGAAATAAATTATTCTCTCTGCTATTATTCTGACATTTCACATTCTTAAAATAAAGTGGTGATCCTAACTGACCTAAATCAGGGAATCTTTACCAGGATTAAATGTCAGGAATTGTGAAAAACTGAGTTGAAATGTATTTGGCTATGGTGTATGTCAACTTCCGACTTCAACTGTTTATATATATATAATACATATATACTGTATGCTATGAAAGTCCCACCTACTTCCTGGACCATGTCCCATACAGTTTTTGAATAAGCTTCAAGATTATATAATCAATCCAGGAAGTAGGCGGGACTTGCATAGTGTATTAAAACAACAAAGAAGTCACTTCAAACAACGATCACAGTTTGTTCCCTCTCTGACATCATTGCACATAATGGAACAGAAGAGTATGAACAAAACTTTTCTATCGTTTACCATGATGCTGGATTCTCCTCTCTGTTTCTTCAACAAAAACCAAACCCAAAAATAATTCATCAGAGTGAACAGTGGCACTGTTTCACTGTGGGGGGAAATCCGACCCAGGATACAGACACGTAAATGGAACTTAAATCCTTTTAAACCCACTTTCTTCTCTGTGCATATTCTGCATTTGACTTTAATCTTGGGGAAACACATGCCAGCCAGCTACACGTATGCTGTGCCAATCACAGAAATGGAGGTGTGGTGTATCAAAAGATACAAATATTCTGACCTTGACTTAATTCCCTAATGCACTGGAATTTACAAATGGATAAGAGCTATTGATAAGAGCTAGGTAAAGGAGTAATCCGTTTGGATAAGGGGATTGTAAATATAAATAATAATAGTAATAATAATGGTAATAGTTTTAGATACATTTTATCTTATGATTGCTGGAGATCATATGGCAGCAAACTGAAAAGCAAATCAAATGTTATTTGTCACATACAATATAAGTGTAGACCTTACTGTGAAATGCTTACTTACAAGCCCTTAACCAACAATGCAGTTTAAGAAAATAAAAGTGAAGAAAATGTTTGCTAAATAAACTAAAGTAAAAAAATAACCCAATAAAATAACAATAATGATGCTCTATAAAGGGGGTACCGGTAACCGAGTCAATGTGCGGGGATACAGGTTATTCATGGTAATTGAAGTAATATGTACATGTACAGTCGTAGCCAAAAGTTTTGAGAATGACACAAATATATATTTTCACAAAGTTTGCTGCTTCAGTGTCTTTAGATATTTTTGTCAGATGTTGCTATGGAATACTGAAGTATGATAACAAGCATTTCATAAGTGTCAAAGGCTTTTATTGACAATTACATGATGCAAAGAGTAATATTTGCAGTGTTGACACTTTTTTTTCAAGACCTCTGCAATCCGCCCTGATATGCTGTCAATTAACTTCTGGGCCACATCCTGACTGATGGCAGCCCATTCTTGCATAATCAATGCTTGGAGTTTGTCAGCATTTGTGGGTTTTTGTTTGTCCACCCGCCTCTTCAGGATAGACCACAAGTTCTCAATGGGATTAAGGTCTGGGGAGTTTCCTGACAATGGACCCAAAATATCAATGTTTTGTTCCCCGAGCCACTTTGTTATCACTTTTGCCTTTCAGCAAGGTGCTCCATCATGCTGGAAAAGGCATTGTTTGTCACCAAACTGTTCCTGGATGGTTGGAAGAAATTGCTCTCGGAGGATGTGCTGGTACCATTCTTTATTCATGGCTGTGTTCTTAGGCAAAATTGTGAGTGAGCCCACTCCCTTGGCTTAGAAGCAACCCCACACATGAATGGGCTCAGGATACTTTACTGTTGGCATGACACAGCGCTCAACTTCTCTTCTCCGGACAAGCTTTTTTCCGGATGCCCCAAACAATCGGAAAGGGGCTTCATCAGAGAAAATGACTTTACCCCAGTCCTCAGCCGTCCAATCCCTATACCTTTTGCAGAATATCAGTCTGTCCCTGATGTTTTTCCTAGAGAGAAGTGGCTTCTTTGCTGCCCTTCTTGACACCAGGCCATCCTCCAAAAGTCTTTGCCTCACTGTGTGTGCAGATGCACTCACACCTGCCTGCTGCCATTCCTGAGCAAGCTCTGTGCTGGTGGTGCCCCGATCCCGCAGCTGAATCAACTTTAGGAGACGGTCCTGGCGCTTGCTGGACTTTCTTGGGCGGCCTGAAGCCTTCTTCACAACAATTGAACCGCTCTCCTTGAAGTTATTGATGATCCGATAAATGGTTGATTTAGGTGCATCTTACTGGCAGCAATATCCTTGCTTGTGAAGCCCTCTATGTGCAAAGCAATGATGACGGCATGTGTTTCCTTGCAGGTAACCATGACTGACAGAGGAAGAACAATGATTCCAAGCACCACCCTCCTTTTGAAGCTTCCAGTCTGTTATTCAAACTCAATCAGCATGACAGAGTGATCTGCAGCCTTGTCCTCGTCACCACTCACACCTGTGTTAACGAAAGAATCACTGACATGATGTCAGCTGGTCCTTTTGTGGCAGTTTTTTGGGGAGTCATTTGCATGGCAACGAGGGACTTTGCAATTAATTACAATTCGTTTGATCACTCTTCATAAAATTCTGGAGTATATGCAAATTGCCATCATACAAACTGAGGCAGCAGACTTTGTGAAAATGTATATTTGTTTCATTCTCAAAACTTTTGGCCACGACTGTATGCATGCGTAAAGTGACTATGTATAGATAATAAACAGCAAGTAGCAGCAATCGTATCGCCTTTTAAATGCTGGTACGTCCGTATGATTATTGCTGAGGATCACGAGTAATAGTTGATCATATGTGACTCACCACCTGGATTCGGTCTTATGTAGAAAAATGTGAAATGGTGTTTTTTACATTGGATAAAAGTAGAGACTCAGAGCTACATTTGAGGAACAATGGGAAAGTAATTCTGCTTTGAACATTGATCAACTTGTAAACTCACATTTGAGAAAATGGCCTTTGAATGTTTTGGTATCTGGTGAAGAGCTCTTCTTTGTCTACACCCATTCAGCATGGTTCACACCGTTAGCCTAAGCTTTAGCCCCACCATCTCATTTTGCTCTCGGAACGCACACTTGACGCTCTGTCGATGATTTGTTTACCTCTGGATAACATGAGAACAGCCTAACCAGCTCTGCAGGCAACAATTTCATTACCCTTTTTTTGCAGACGTTTACTGACACCGGCCATATTCAACGGGTGTTGTATACAAGTCATGTAACATTAGCTAATAAGCCAGCCAGCTAACGTTAGCTTGTTAAACAACAATGAACAAAGTGCCAACACTGTCTAATATTAGACTCCTTCTACAAAAGTAAACAGCTCTGGGAAACTAATAATAACATCTGCTAGAGAGCCAGCCAGCTATCGTTAGCTTGCTAGCTAACAGTACACTTTGTTAAGATGTATAGCTAGCTAGCTAGGTAAACAATGAACCTAGCTAGGTAATCAACGTTTAAGACCACACACGTCACGTAACGTTAGCTAACGAGCCAGCCTGCTGACATTTGCTAGTTAAAACCTGTTAAGTCTACCCCCTACTTTTTCGAACATTCTGTTAAAAATCGCGCAACATTTCAGCGTCCTGCTACTCATGCCAGGAATATAGTATATGCATATGATTAGTATGTGTGGATAGAAAACACTCTGACGTTCCTAAAACTGGTTTAATCACGGCTGTGACTATAACATAACGTGTGTTTCATCGAAAAGCGCAAGAAAAACTGATCACCAAAATCTGGAAAATATATCAATGCGCCACTTGAATGTATTATCTATTGGAAAGCAAATTACATGGGGCTGAGATTGCAAGTCCTACAGCTTCCACACGATGTCAGCAGTCTTGTCTATTGCCTGGGCTTGGTTTCTTGGTCAAACGAGTAAGAGAGAGCCTTTCCTTCCGGTCTCCGACCAGGATGTTTTGGATGAGAAATTTCCGAACATGATTTCAAGACGTGGAGCTATTGAATACACATCGCCCCGTGATCAATTTGATAGATTATTAACGTTTACTAATACCTAAAGTTGGATTACAAAAGCATTTCGAAGTGTTTTGTGAAAGTTTATCGTCGACTTTTTTAATTTTAAAAAGTGACGTTGCGTTTTAAAACAGTCTTTTTTCCTGGATCACACACTCTTCATAGATCGATATTTAGGGTATATATTGACCGATTTAATCGAAAAAAAGACCCAATAGTGATGTTTATGGGACATCTAGGAGTGCCAACAAAGAAGATCGTCAAAGGTAATGAATGTTTTATATTTTATTTCTGCGTTTTGTGGAGCGCCGGCTATGCTAATTATTTTGTTTACGTCCCAAATCAGGTATTTCGGGGTGTTGCATGCTATCAGATAATAGCTTCTCATGCTTTCGCCGAAAAGCATTTTAAAAATCTGACTTGTTGGCTGGATTCACAACGAGTGTAGCTTTAATTCAGTCCCCTGCATGTGTGTTTTAATGAACGTTTGAGTTTTAACAAGTGCTATTATCATTTAGCGTAGCGCATTTGCATTTCCAGATGGCTAGATGGGACGCATGCGTGTCGGGTCGACTTAAGAGGTTAAACAACAATGAACAAAGTGCCAACAGTACACTTTAGCTTGAAATTAAAGCACTTTGTCAAAATTAGAAACGTGTAATATCTGAAAATGTAGCTGATGCTAGACTATCTTACCTGTATACATTAACATGCATTATGGACGCGTCTCCCTGTCAGGAATGCCATACCACGGTTGCCCTTAGTTTGAAGATGTAATCCAGAGACAGCTGTATTCTCCATCTCTTTAGCTATCATACTCTAATTCCACTAATTTCAAAACTTGATCCTCCAGAAAATGGAGA
>NC_068437.1:5158516-5175526 GCF_023373465.1 Oncorhynchus keta
CTGATGTCATTAGTAAAGGAATCATTATGTCCTGATGTCATTAGTAGTAAGGGAATCATTATGTCCTGATGTCATTAGTAAAGGAATCATTATGTCCTGATGTATTAGGGAATCATTATGTCCTGATGTCATTAGTAAGGGAATCATTATGTCCTGATGTCATTAGTAAAGGAATCATTATGTCCTGATGTCATTAGTAAGGGAATCATTATGTCCTGATGTCATTAGTAAGGGAATCATTATGTCCTGATGTCATTAGTATTAGGGAATCATTATGTCCTGATGTCATTAGTATATGTCCTGATGGAATCATTATGTCCTGATGTCATTAGTAAAGGAATCATTATGTCCTGATGTCATTAGTAAAGGAATCATTATGTCCTGATGTCATTAGTATAGGAATCATTATGTCCTGATGTTATTAGTAAAGGAATCATTATGTCCTGATGTCATTAGTAAAGGGAATCATTATGTCCTGATGTCATTAGTATAGGGAATCATTATGTCCTGATGTCATTAGTAAGGGAATCATTATGTCCTGATGTCATTAGTAAGGGAATCATTATGTCCTGATGTCATTATAGGGAATCATTATGTCCTGATGTCATTAGTAAGGGAATCATTATGTCCTGATGTCATTAGTAAAGGAATCATTATGTCCTGATGTCATTAGTATAGGAATCATTATGTCCTGATGTCATTAGTATAGGGAATCATTATGTCCTGATGTCATTAGTAAGGGAATCATTATGTCCTGATGTCATTAGTAAAGGAATCATTATGTCCTGATGTCATTAGTAAGGGAATCATTATGTCCTGATGTCATTAGTATAGGGAATCATTATGTCCTGATGTCATTAGTAATGGGAATCATTATGTCCTGGATGTCATTAGTATAGGGAATCATTATGTCCTGATGTCATTAGTAAGGGAATCATTATGTCCTGATGTCATTAGTAAGGGAATCATTATGTCCTGATGTCATTAGTATAGGGAATCATTATGTCCTGATGTCATTAGTATAGGAATCATTATGTCCTGATGTCATTAGTAAGGGAATCATTATGTCCTGATGTCATTAGTATAGGGATCATTATGTCCTGATGTTATTAGTAAGGGAATCATTATGTCCTGATGTCATTAGTAAAGGAATCATTATGTCCTGATGTCATTAGTATAGGGAATCATTATGTCCTGATGTCATTAGTAAGGGAATCATTATGTCCTGATGTCATTAGTAAGGGAATCAGTATGTCCTGATGTCATTCGTATAGGGAATCATTATGTCCTGATGTCATTAGTAAGGGAATCATTATGTCCTGATGTCATTAGTAAAGGAATCATTATGTCCTGATGTCATTAGTAACGGAATCATTATGTCCTGATGTTATTAGTAAGGGAATCATTATGTCCTGATATAGGGAATCATTATGTTGATGTATAGGGAATCATTATGTCCTGATGTCATTAGTATAGGGAATCATTATGTCCTGATGTTATGAATCAGTCCTGATGTTATTAGGAATCATTATGTCCTGATGTCATTAGTATAGGAATCATTATGTCCTGATGTTATTAAAGTAGGGAATCATTATGTCCTGATGTCATTAGTAAAGGAATCATTATGTCCTGATGTCATTAGTATAGGGAATCATTATGTCCTGATGTCATTAGTATAGGGAATCATTATGTCCTGATGTCATTAGTAAGGGAATCATTATGTCCTGATGTCATTGATGTTATTAGTAAGGGAATCATTATGTCCTGATGTCATTAGTAAGGGAATCATTATGTCCTGATGTCATTAGTAAGGGAATCATTATGTCCTGATGTCATTAGTGATGTCATTAGGGAATCATTATGTCCTGATGTCATTAGTATAGGGAATCATTATGTCCTGATGTCATTAGTAAGGGAATCATTATGTCCTGATGTCATACCTTAAGGGAAGTAAGATTTCGGCAGTACCTGTATGGTTAGTGAGAAAGTCCATATTGCAAATGTACGGTCCCTTACTAGACGTCCGAAATCGTTTGTAAAATTCGCGGACGGCGTCGGGCCGAGCGGCAGGGCGGACCTACCAGGAAGTCATCAAATGAACGTTGTCGGACATTCGGTTTCCGTTTACAAAAATAATAAGATTTATGTCATTTTTCCCATGTCCCGGAAATTCCCACAAGAGGGCATAAGCAATCATATGGCTATTGCTACAAAACATCACGATTCACGACGGGGCCTTATCTCGAAAACTGAAAATATTTAGAAGCCGAAACTCGGTGAGCGTAGGGGCGGCATAATGGGCAGTTGGCCCCGAACAAGATGGCGTCTAGGCCTCAACGGTTTTTGAGTTATGGCCATTTATCTGGGATTAAAGGTCCAAAATGAAAATAGAGAAATTATTTTTCCACTTCACGTCAAAGTCAAGGAGCCTCCGGTGTCAATAAAAAAAGAACCAGCCATTTATCTATCGTCATTTAAGAGAAATCGCATAACGACACCTTGGTGATGTTCACGGATAGGTGTTTTTTTTTTTTCAACGGTTACAGATCCAGTTGCAGGTTGTTCTTACGAATCTTTTTAAAGTGTGCTGCGGAGCTCTGCGAGATTTCTGTGATTTTCTATGATTTTCTGAAATAACACACACTCACTAAACCCTCCGTAAATAACTCAGTTCTTAACGTAAAGACTTAAAACTCAGGATTCTGTAAAGGCATACCCCAATCATGATATGAGTTTATTTATAGCTTCCTGTGCCAACCGGAAGTGCCTTTAATGGTGTCACAGTGGCAGTTTCCATGGGTTAAAAAGGTCAGATCTTTTCAAAACTTCATATGTGTGACTAGGTAACCCTCATGAACTGTAAATCAGTCATTTCTCCCAACAGATGTCAAAGAAAATCTCTCACACGCACACACAGCAAGGATGGAGTGAAAAGTGCGGTTCTCAAAGACACAGAGAGCAGGCAATGGCATAAACATAATAATCTCTAGGCCGTGCCGAGTTCAACGAGATATCCCGCTTGACCGTAGCTCGCTCGGTCTAAGCGCAGCGACCATTAGAAAATTAGGCCCAAAATGAAGCCTGCCCCACAACGTCATTTGCTTTTGGGTGACAGTGAGAGAACCGTTAGGGTGAGAAGCACAATTCGACCTCAGGTACGTTCCTAAGGTCCTTCCGATCCGTGCAAGCCTAACGTTGACCGTGTGGCATTAACCCTTAATAGTTAAAAGAAGGTGTTTACTTCAAAGAGTTTGCATTGACTTCTCTCCCCATAGGAATACATTGCCTTTACCCCTAAATTCAACCTGAAGTCTATATGGGTTATGAATGCCGTATGAACCTGTCTTTGGTAACAGTCCATCAGGCCAGTATGAGGTCTACCTGTGTTGATTCTAAGCTTCCTGGACCAACCGGAAGTGGTTAAAATCACCCTAAAAGTGTTTTTCCATTACCTGCCTGCAGTTTGATAGACATAGTGCATTCAACCCTGTGTAAATCAGTCAATTCTTAACGTAAGGACTTAAAACTCAGGATTCTGTAAAAGCATAGCCCAGTGAGGATATGTGTTGACTTATAGCTTCCTGTGACAACCGGAAGTGCCTTAATTGGTGTCTCAGGGGCTGTTTCGAGGGGTTAAAAAGTCAGATCTGTCCAAAACTTCATATGTGTGATTAGGCAACCCCCATGAACTGTAAATCAGTCATTTTTCCCATAAAATTTCAAAGGAAAACTAAATCACACAGACACACAACTTGGAAGGAGGGACGTATTGGGGTTTGTAGAGACAGACAGTGCCTCCAATAGTTAGCTTTGTTCGAGCTAAAAAGAACCGTCAGACCTAGAGTTCCGAAACTTTAGAAACCTGTTCTAGACCTCGGGTCGATAGTGCGTGGTGAGTTAGGTGGCTCTAGAAGGTTCTCGGACCGAGAAATAGCCTCGTACATTTGCAATGACTTCAATTCATTTTGACCATTACGAAAATGGCGACATTTAGAAAAGTCTCAGAGACACAAGACTAGGTGCATTGAAACCGGCTCGGCCCATAGAGACGGACCCCAACGTTTCGGTCCGATAGCTCATTCAAGGACCCCATAGCAAGGCATGGAAAAAAAAGTGGATTTTCAGCACCAATTAGGGTTTTACTCGGGCACCGAAGGACCTATCGAGCCGAAACTCGGGATTCGGGGTCGCCTCACATAGGCCTTCACATAATGTCTGACCTGGACCCGCAGCTAGAACGTAACTATGTGTTTTACGTTTTTATTATGTTTTAAACTAATGGCGCTGTGAATTATGGGCCTGCTCTGACATATGTGATAGTTGGCTTCTAAATGAGTTGGAAAAAGTGGGTTTGGTGTCAATTGGTATCAGTTTGGTGTCAGAATGACATCTAATTGACTGGTGGACACTGACTTGCTAGTTGACTTTTGTACATTAGCAATATGTTTAAACGGAGAGGGACCATCACCAAAATGGCATTCTGAAATCAACACAAAAATGGCATCACCATAGTCTCCAGACTGTGCCGAGTTCAACGAGACGCCCGCTTGACCGTAGCTCGCTCTGAGTGCAGTGACCTTGAAAAAAGCAGAACCAAAATGAAGCCTGGCCCTCAATGTCATTTGCTTTTGGGTGACAGTGAGAGAACCGTTAGGGTGAGAAGCACAATTCGACCCCAGGTACGTTCCTGAGGTCCTCCCGATCCGTGCAAGCCTAACCTTGACCGTGTGGCATTAACCCTTAACAGTTAAAATAAGGTGTTTACTTCAAACAGTTTGCATTGACTTCTCTCCCCATAGGAATACATTGCCTGCACCTCTAAATTCAACCTGAGGCCTATGTGGGTTATGAATGCCTTATGAACCTGTCTTCTATGACAGTCCATCAGCTCACTATGAGGTCTACCTGTGCCGATTCTAAGCTTCCTGAAGCAACCGGAAGTGGTTAAATTGACCCAAAAGGTGTTTTGATGTACATAACCTTCAAAGGTGAAAATGACTACATTCAACACTGTGTAGATCGTAGATCAGTCAATTCTTAACTTAAAGACTTAAAACTCAGGATTCTGTAAGTTTCTATGTCAATCAAGACATGTGTTTACTTATAGCTTCCTGTGCCAACCGGAAGTGCCTTTAATGATGTCACAGTGGCAGTTTCCAAGGGTTAAAAAGGTCAGATCTTTTCAAAACTTCATATGTGTGACTAGGTAACCTCATGAACTGTAAATCAGTCATTTCTCCCAACAGATGTCAAAGAAAAGCTCTCACACGCACACACAGCAAGGCTGGAGTGAAAAGTGTGGTTCTCAAAGACACAGAGAGCAGGCAATGGCATAAACATAATCTCTAGGCCGTGCCGAGTTCAACGAGATATCCCGCTTGACCGTAGCTCGCTCGGTCTGAGCGCAGCGACCATTAGAAAAGTAGGCCCAAATGAAGCCTGCCCCACAACGTCATTTGCTTTTGGGTGACAGTGAGAGAACCGTTAGGGTGAGAAGCACAATTCGACCTCAGGTACGTTCCTAAGGTCCTTCCGATCCGTGCAAGCCTAACGTTGACCGTGTGGCATTAACCCTTAATAGTTAAAAGAAGGTGTTTACTTCAAAGAGTTTGCATTGACTTCTCTCCCCATAGGAATACATTGCCTGCACCCCTAAATTCAACCTGAAGTCTATATGGGTTATGAATGCCATATGAACCTGTCTTTGATGACAGTCCATCAGGCCAGTATGAGGTCTACCTGTGTTGATTCTAAGCTTCCTGGACCAACCGGAAGTGGTTAAAATCACCCTAAAAGTGTTTTTCCATTACCTGCCTGCAGTTTGATAGACATAGTGCATTCAACCCTGTGTAAATCAGTCAATTCTTAACGTAAGGACTTAAAACTCAGGATTCTGTAAAAGCATAGCCCAGTGAGGATATGTGTTGACTTATAGCTTCCTGTGCCAACCGGAAGTGCCTTAATTGGTGTCTCAGGGGCTGTTTCGAGGGGTTAAAAAGTCAGATCTGTCCAAAACTTCATATGTGTGATTAGGCAACCCCCATGAACTGTAAATCAGTCATTTTTCCCATAAAATTTCAAAGGAAAACTAAATCACACAGACACACAACTTGGAAGGAGGGACGTATTGGGGTTTGTAGAGACAGACAGTGCCTCCAATAGATAGCTTTGTTCGAGCTAAAAAAGAACCGTCAGACCTAGAGTTCCGAAACTTTAGAATCCTGTTCTAGACCTCAGGTCGATAGTGCGTGGTGAGTTACGTGGCTCTAGACGGTTCTCGGACCGAGAAACAGCTTCGTACATTTGCAATGACTTCAATTCATTTTGACCATTACGAAAATGGCGACATTTAGAAATGTCTCAGAGACACAAGACTAGGTGCATTGCGACCGTCTCGGCCCATATAGACAGACCCCAACGTTTCTGTCCGATAGCTCATTCAAGGACCCCGTAGCAAGTCATGGAAAAAGTGGATTTTCAGCACCAATTAGGGTTTTGCTCGGACACCAAATGACCGATCGAGCCGAAACTTAGGATTCGGGGTCGCCTCAGCTAGGCCTACACGTAACATAAGAAATGGACCCGCAGCTAGAACGTAACTACATGTTTTATGTTTTTTTATGGTTTGAACCAAAGGCGTTGTGAATTTTGGGCCAGCTCTGAAGTGTGTGATAGTTGGCTACTAAACAGGTTGGAAAAAGTGGGTTTAGTGTCAATTTGTATCAGTTTGGTGTCAGAATGACATCTAATTGACTGGTGGACACTGACTTGCTAGTTGACTTTTGTACATTAGCAATATGTTTAAACGGTGAGGTACCATCACCAAAAGTGACATTCTGAAATCAACCCTAACGAGCCATTGAGATGAACCAGAATCACTGCCCAGCCATGCCGAGTTCATCGGGCCAGTCAATTTCACATTCCTGCAGGATTTTTATAGCATGACAAATTCGTGATGGTACCTGCCCATTGAACCATATTGCAAATGCACAGTGACTTTGCAAAAGTGAGAAAACATAAACAAATGGACATGATGAAATCAACACAACGAGTGATGGAAATGTACAACTATCACTGCTCAGCCATCCTGTGTTCATCAGACAGTCAATTTTGCATTTTTGAGCATGTCAAATTTCATATGGTAAATGCACATTGAAACATATTCCAAATGCACGTGCACTTACAATATGATTCTATAGTGAAAAAAATCACCTAATGTTCATGATGAAATCAACACAACGAGTGATGGAAATGTACAACTATCACTGCTCGGCCATCCTGTGTTCATCAGACCAGTCAATTTTGCATTTTTGAGCATGTCAAATTTCATATGGTAAATGCACATTGAAACATATTGCAAATGCACGTGCACTTACAATATGATTCTATAGTGAAAAAAATCACCTAACGGAGATAATGAAATCAACACAACGAGTGATGGAAATGTACAACTATCACTGCCCGGCCATCCTGTGTTCCCATAGCGAGCATTAATATCAGAATGATGTAAATGCATTTACAACCATATTTTTATTTTTGGGTTACCAGTTGCACAACAATGCACGTGCATTTGCAATATGATTCTATAGTGAAAAACATCACCTAATGGACATGATGAAATCAACACAACGAGTGATGGAAAGGAACAACTATCACTGCTCGGCCATCCTGTGTTCATCAGACCAGTCAATTTTGCATTTTTGAGCATGTCAAATTTCATATGGTAAATGCACATTGAAACATATTGCAAATGCACGTGCACTTACAATATGATTCTATAGTGAAAAAAATCACCTAACGGAGATAATGAAATCAACACAACGAGTGATGGAAATGTACAACTATCACTGCCCGGCCATGCATTAATTTTATCAGAATGACCGTATTGATCAGTAAATGCATTTACAACCATATTTTTATTTTTGGGTTACCAGTTGCACAACAATGCACGTGCATTTGCAATATGATTCTATAGTGAAAAACATCACCTAATGGACATGATGAAATCAACACAACGAGTGATGGAAATGTACAACTATCACTGCTCGGCCATCCTGTGTCATCAGACCAGTTAATTTTAGCATTTTTGAGCATGTCAAATTTCATATGGTAAATGCACATTGAAACATATTGCAAATGCACGTGCACTTGCAATATGATTCTATAGTGTAAAAACATCACCTAATGGACATGATGAAATCAACACAACGAGTGATGGAAATGTACAACTATCACTGCCCGGCCATCCTGTGTTCCCATAGCGAGCATTAATATCAGAATGACCGGTAAATGCATTTACAAGCATATTTTTGGGGGTTACCAGGTGCCTATTTTCAATCACCAGTTGCACAACATGCGTATCCATCAGAATATTTTAAACAGTCCATAAAGCACTCAGGACGGACTCAATAGATAGAGGGCCGTAGTAGGGTACTCCCATAGCGGGCATGGACAATAGGCGTCCCGGTAAATGCATTTACAACCATATTTTTATTTTTGGGTTACCAGTTGCACAACAATGCACGTGCATTTGCAATATGATTCTATAGTGAAAAACATCACCTAATGGACATGATGAAATCAACACAACGAGTGATGGAAAGGAACAACTATCACTGCCAGGCCATCCTGTGTTCATCAGGCCAGTCAATTTCACATTCCTGCAGGATTTTATAGCATGACAAATTCGTGATGGTACCTGCCCATTGAACCATATTGCAAATGCACAGTGACTTTGCAAAAGTGAGAAAACATAAACAAATGGACATGATGAAATCAACACAACGAGTGATGGAAAGGTACAACTCTCACTGCTCGGCCATCCTGTGTTCATCAGACCAGTCAATTTTGCATTTTTGAGCATGTCAAATTTCATATGGTAAATGCACATTGAAACATATTGCAAATGCACGTGCACTTACAATATGATTCTATAGTGAAAAACATCACCTAATGGACATGATGAAATCAACACAACGAGTGATGGAAATGTACAACTATCACTGCTCGGCCATCCTGTGTTCATCAGACCAGTCAATTTTGCATTTTTGAGCAAGGTCAAATTTCATATGGTAAATGCACATTGAAACATATTGCAAATGCACGTGCACTTACAATATGATTCTATAGTGAAACAACATCACCTAACGGAGATGATGAAATCAACACAACGAGTGATGGAAATGTACAACTATCACTGCTCGGCCATCCTGTGTTCATCAGACCAGTCAATTTTGCATTTTTGAGCAAGGTCAAATTTCATAGGTAAATGCACATTGAAACATATTGCAAATGCACGTGCATTTGATATGTTTCAATGTGCATTTACCATATGAAATTGACATGCTCAAAATCATGCAGAAATGCAAAATTGACTGGCCAGATGAACACAGGATGGCCTGACAGTGATACTGCTCCTTTTCCATCCTGAGTTCATCTGGCCAGTCAATTTTGCATTTCTGCAGGATTTTTGAGCATGTCAAATTTCATATAGTAATTGTCCATTGAACCATATTGCAAATGCACGTGCACTTGCAATATGATTATATAGTGAAAAAACATCACAAAATGGACATGATGAAGTCAACACAACGAGTGATGGAAAGGAACAACTATCACTGCCCGGCCATCCCGAGTTCATCAGGCCAGTCAATTTTGCATTTCTGCAGGATTTTTGAGCATGTCAAATTTCTTATGTCATTTGGCCCACAAAAAAATTCCTTATGCACAATTTAAAAAAATATATAAAAAAATATGATAATAAAATTGGACAAAAGTATATTCATACAGTTCTTACACATGTGTAATTGACAAAAAATTGAAAGAATTTCAAAAAACGGTCCAGAAAGCACTTTTTAAGGGTGTGTGAAGTTTTTACAAAATTTTGACATTTTTGACTTTTGACTTTTGACTTCCTATGAAATCATATTGAAATTGGACAAAACATATTCCTTATGCGCATGTAAAAAAAAAAAAAAAAATTATGATAATAAAATTGGACAAAAGTATATTCATACAGTTCTTACACATGTGTAATTGACAAAAAATCGAAAGAATTTCGAAAACGGTCCAGAAAGCACTTTTTAATGGGTGTGTGAAGTTTTTACAAAATTTTGACATTTTTGACTTTTTGACTTTTGACTTCCTATGAAATCATATTGGAATTTGACAAAACATATTCCTTATGCGCATGTAAAAAAAAAAAAAAAATTATGATAATAAAATTGGACAAAAGTATATTCATACAGTTCTTACACATGTGTAATTGACAAAAAATCGAAAGAATTTCGAAAAACGGTCCAGAAAGCACTTTTTTATGGGTGTGTGAAGTTTTTTACAAAATTTTGACATTTTTGACTTTTGACTTTTGACTTCCTATGAAATCATATTGGAATTGGACAAAACATATTCCTTATGCGCATGTAAAAAAAAAAAAAAATTATGATAATAAAATTGGACAAAAGTATATTCATACAGTTCTTACACATGTGTAATTGACAAAAAAATCGAAAGAATTTCGAAAAACGGTCCAGAAAGCACTTTTTTAAGGGGTGATAAGTTTTTGAAAAAAATTTCATTTTTTCAAAATTTTACTTTTGGACATTGACTTGGGTTACATCTCCAATATGAAAAACCCGGTGGAGCGCATTTGCCCCCTGTTGAATTTTTAAAGTGTTACAACTGGCAATTGCCATATGGCATTTGCAATACACTTTGCATGAATCAACACCGAATTGGGTGGTATTGGCCAATGTGTATATGGTTTGTCCGATGCCAATGACTTGCCATTCATTTTTGTCCAATACAGGGGGACTTCCCTTACTAATGACATCAGGACATAATGATTCCCTTACTAATGACATCAGGACATAATGATTCCCTTTACTAATGACATCAGGACATAATGATTCCAGGACATTTTACTAATGACATCAGGACATAATGATTCCCTTACTAATGACATCAGGACATAATGATTCCCTTACTAATGACATCAGGACATAATGATTCCTTTACTAATGACATCAGGACATAATGATTCCCTATACTAATGACATCAGGACATAATGATTCCTTTACTAATGACATCAGGACATAATGATTCCCTTACTAATGACATCAGGACATAATGATTCCCTTACTAATGACATCAGGACATAATGATTCCCTTACTAATGACATCAGGACATAATGATTCCTTTAGGACATAATGATTGACATCAGGACATAATGATTCCCTTACATCAGGACAATGACATCAGGACATAATGATTCCTATACTAATGACATCAGGACATAATGATTCCCTTACTAATGACATCAGGACATAATGATTCCTTTACTAATGACATCAGGACATAATGATTCCCTTACTAATGACATCAGGACATAATGATTCCTATACTAATGACATCAGGACATAATGATTCCCTTACTAATGACATCAGGACATAATGATTCCCTAATGACACAAACTAATGACATCAGGACATAATGATTCCCTAATGACATCAAACTAATGACATCAGGACATAATGATTCCCTAATGACATCATACTAATGACATAATGATTCCCTTACTGATGACATCAGGACATAATGATTCCCTATACTAATGACATCAGGACATAATGATTCCCTTTACTAATGACATCAGGACATAATGATTCCCCTTTACTAATGACATCAGGACATAATGATTCCCTTACTAATGACATCAGGACATAATGATTCCTTTACTAATGACATCAGGACATAATGATTCCTATACTAATGACATCAGGACATAATGATTCCCTTTACTAATGACATCAGGACATAATGATTCCTTTACTAATGACATCAGGACATAATGATTCCATTTACTAATGACATCAGGACATAATGATTCCCTTACTAATGACATCAGGACATAATGATTCCCTATACTAATAACATCAGGACATAATGATTCCCTATACTAATGACATCATCAGGACATAATGATTCCCTTACTAATAACATCAGGACATAATGATTCCCTATACTAATGACATCAGGACATAATGATTCCCTATACTAATGACATCAGGACATAATGATTCCTTACTAATGACATCAGGACATAATAATTCCCTTACTAATGACATCAGGACATAATGATTCCCTTACTAATGACATCAGGACATAATGATTCCCTTTACTAATGACATCAGGACATAATGATTCCTTTACTAATGACATCAGGACATAATGATTCCCTACTAATGACATCAGGACATAATGATTCCCTTACTAATGACATCAGGACATAATGATTCCTTTACTAATGACATCAGGACATAATGATTCCCTATACTAATGACATCAGGACATAATGATTCCTTTACTAATGACATCAGGACATAATGATTCGTATACTAATGACATCAGGACATAATGATTCCTTACTAATGACATCAGGACATAATGATTCCCGAAATAATGACATCAGGACACTAATGACATCAGGACATACGATTCCTAATGACATCAGGAAACTAATGACATGATCAGGACATAATGATTCCCTATACTAATGACATCAGGACATTACGATTCCTTTACTAATGACATCAGACATAATGATTCCTATACTAATGACATCAGGACATAATGATTCCCTATACTAATAACATCAGGACATCGACATAATGATTCCTAATACATCAGGACATAATGACATCAGGACATAATGATTCCCTTTACTAATGACATCAGGACATAATGATTCCCTACTAATGACATCAGGACATAATGATTCCTTTACTAATGACATCAGGACATAATGATTCCTATACTAATGACATCAGGACATAATGATTCCTTACTAATGACATCAGGACATAATGATTCCTTACTAATGACATCAGGACATAATCGATGTCATTAGTATAGGGAATCATTATGTCCTGATGTCATTAGTAAGGGAATCATTATGTCCTGATGTCATTAGTATAGGAATCATTATGTCCTATGTTATTAAAGGAATCATTATGTCCTGATGTCATTAGTATAGGGAATCATTATGTCCTGATGTCATTAGTAAGGGAATCATTATGTCCTGATGTCATTAGTAAGGAATCATTATGTCCTGAGTCATTAGTAAGGGAATCATTATGTCCTGATGTCATTAGTAAGGGAATCTTATGTCCTGATGTCATTAGTATAGGAATCATTATGTCCTGATGTCATTAGTAAGGGAATCATTATGTCCTGATGTCAATCATTATGTCCTGATGTCATTAGTATAGGGAATCATTATGTCCTGATGTCATTAGTAAGGGAATCATTATGTCCTGATGTCATTAGTATAGGGAATCATTATGTCCTGATGTCATTAGTAAAGGAATCATTATGTCCTGATGTCATTAGTAAGGGAATCATTATGTCCTGATGTCATTAGTAAAGGAATCATTATGTCCTGATGTCATTAGTAAAGGAATCATTATGTCCTGATGTCATTAGTATAGGAATCATTATGTCCTGATGTCATTAGTAAGGAATCATTATGTCCTGATGTCATTAGTAAGGGAATCATTATGTCCTGATGTCATTAGTAAGGGAATCATTATGTCCTGATGTCATTAGTAAGGAATCATTATGTCCTGATGTCATTAGTAAAGGAATCATTATGTCCTGATGTCATTAGTAAAGGAATCATTATGTAAGGGAATCTGATGTCATTAGTATAGGGAATCATTATGTCCTGATGTCATTAGTAAGGGAATCATTATGTCCTGATGTCATTAGTATAGGGAATCATTATGTCCTGATGTCATTAGTATTAGGGAATCATTATGTCCTGATGTTATTAGTATAGGGAATCATTATGTCCTGATGTCATTAGTAAGGAATCATTATGTCCTGATGTCATTAGTAAGGGAATCATTATGTCCTGATGTCATTAGTAAAGGAATCATTATGTCCTGATGTCATTAGTAAAGGGAATCATTATGTCCTGATGTCATTAGTAGTAGGAATCATTATGTCCTGATGTCATTAGTAAAGGAATCATTATGTCCTGATGTCATTAGTATAGGAATCATTATGTCCTGATGTCATTAGTAAAGGAATCATTATGTCCTGATGTCATTATGTCCTGATGTCATTAGTAAAGGAATCATTATGTCCTGATGTCATTAGTATAGGGAATCATTATGTCCTGATGTCATTAGATGTCATTATGTCCATGTCATTAGTATAGGAATCATTATGTCCTGATGTCATTAGTAAGGGAATCATTAATGTCATTAGTTTCCTGGGAATCATTATGTCCTGATGTCATTAGTATGAATCATTATGTCCTGATGTCATTAGTAAGGGAATCATTATGTCCTGATGTCATTAGTATAGGGAATCATTATGTCCTGATGTATTAGGGAATCATTATGTCCTGATGTCATTAGTATAGGGAATCATTATGTCCTGATGTCATTAGTAAGGAATCATTATGTCCTGATGTCATTAGTATAGGAATCATTATGTCCTGATGTCATTAGTAAGGGAATCATTATGTCCTGATGTCATTAGTAAAGGAATCATTATGTCCTGATGTCATTAGTAAGGGAATCATTATGTCCTGATGTCATTAGTAAGGAATCATTATGTCCTGATGTCATTAGTAAGGAATCATTATGTCCTGATGTCATTAGTAAGGAATCATTATGTCCTGATGTCATTAGTAAGGGAATCATTATGTCCTGATGTCATTAGTATAGGGAATCATTATGTCCTGATGTCATTAGTAAAGGAATCATTATGTCCTGATGTCATTAGTATTAGGGAATCATTATGTCCTGATGTCATTAGTATTAGGGAATCATTATGTCCTGATGTCATTAGTAAAGGAATCATTATGTCCTGATGTCATTAGTAAGGGAATCATTATGTCTGATGTCATTAGTAAAGCAAAGGAATCATTATGTCCTGATGTCATTAGTAAGGGAATCATTATGTCCTGATGTCATTAGTAAGGGAAGTCCCCCCCATTGGACAAAATGAATGGCAAGTCATTGGTATCGGACAAAACCATATACACATTGGGCCAATACCACCCATTCCGTGTTGATTCATGCAAAGTGTATTGCAAATGCCATATGGTAATTGCCAGTTGTAACACTTTTTTAAAAATTCAACAGGGGGCAAATGCGCTCCACCGGGCTTTTCATATTGGAGATGTAACTCCAAGTCAATGACCAAAAGTAAATTTTGAAAATGAAATTTTTTTTCAAAAACTTATCACCCTTAAAAAAGTGCTTTCTGACCGCTTTTCAAATTCTTTTCGATTTTTTGTCAATTACACATGTAAGAACTGTATGAATATACTTTTGTCCAATTTTATTATCATAATTTTTTTTTTTTTTACATGCGCATAAGGAATATGTTTTGTCCAATTCCAATATGATTCATAGGAAGTCAAAAAGTCAAAAAGTCAAAAATGTCAAAAATTTTGTAAAAAACTTCACACACCCATAAAAAGTGCTTTCTGACCGTTTTTCGAAATTCTTTCGATTTTTTGTCAATTACACATGTGTAAGAACTGTATGAATATACTTTTGTCCAATTTTATTATCATAATTTTTTTTTTTTTTTACATGCGCTTAAGGGAATATGTTTTGTCAAATTCCAATATGATTTCATAGGAAGTCAAAAGTCAAAAGTCAAAATGTCAAAATTTTGTAAAAACTTCACACAATCTCTTAAAAAGTGCTTGGACCGTTTTTCGAAATTCTTTCGATTTTTTTGTCAATTACACATGTGTAAGAACTGTATGAATATACTTTTGTCCAATTTTATTATCGTAATTTTTTTTTTTTTTTTTTTTACATGCGCATAAGGAATATGTTTTGTCCAATTTCAATATGATTTCATAGGAAGTCAAAAAGTCAAAAGTCAAAAATGTCGTAATTTTGTAAAACTTCACACACCCTTAAAAAAGTGCTTTCTGGACCGTTTTTTGTACTCCTTTCAATTTTTTTTTATCAATTACATGTGTAAGAACTGTATGAACATACTTTTGTCCAATTTTATTATCATATTTTTTATATATTTTTTTAAATTGTGCATAAGGAATTTTTTGTGGGCCAAATGACATAGGAAATTTGACATGCTCAAAAATCCTGCAGAAATGCAAAATTGACTGGCCTGGATGAACTCGGGATGGCCGTAAGGTGATAGCTGTTCCTTTCATCACTCGGTTGTGTTGACTTCATCATGTCCATTTTGTGATGTTTTTCACTATATAATCATATTGCAAGTGCACGTGCATTTGCAATATGGTTCAATGGACAATTACTATAAGGAAATTTGACATGTCAAAACCAGAAATGCAAAATTGACTGGTTAGATGAACTCGGGATGGAAGGAGCAACTATCATTGTCACATCCTGTGTTCATCTGGCCAGTCAATTCTGCATTTCTGCATGATTTTGAGCACATGTCAGCCATATGGTGTGCACATTGAAAACATATTGCAAATGCACGTGCATTTGCAATATGTTTCAATGTGCATTTACCATATGAAATTTGACCTTGCTCAAAAAATGCAAAATTGACTGGTCTGATGAACACAGGATGGCCGAGCAGTGATAGTTGTACATTTCCATCACTGTTGTGTTGATTTCATCATGTCCATTAGGTGATGTTTTTTCACTATAGAATCATATTGCAAGTGCACGTGCATTTGCAATATGTTTCAATGTGCATTTACCATATGAAATTTGACATTGCTCAAAAATGCAAAATTGACTGGTCTGATGAACACAGGATGGCCGAGCAGTGATAGTTGTACATTTCCATCACTCGTTGTGTTGATTTCATCATGTCCATTAGGTGATGTTTTTACACTATAGAATCATATTGTAAGTGCACGCGCATTTGCAATATGTTTCAATGTGCATTTACCATATGAAATTTGACATGCTCAAAAATGCAAAATTGACTGGTCTGATGGACACAGGATGGCCGAGCAGTGAGAGTTGTACCTTTCCA
>NC_068437.1:5175626-5181691 GCF_023373465.1 Oncorhynchus keta
CAGACAGCATCAGAGTTATCCCCAGTTACCACAGAGATCACACATCCATACAGACAGCATCAGAGTTATCTCAGTTACCACAGAGATCACACATCCATACAGACAGCATCAAAGTTATCCTCAGTTACCACAGAGATCACACATCCATACAGACAGCATCAGAGTTATCCTCAGTTACCACAGAGATCACACATCCATACAGACCCAGCATCAGAGTTATCCTCAGTTACCACAGAGATCACACATCCATACAGACAGCATACAGACAGCATCAGAAGTTATCCTCAGTTACCACAGAGATCACATCCATACAGACAGCATCAGAGTTATCATCAGTTACCACAGAGATCACACATCCATACAGACAGCATCAGAGAATCACACATCCATACAGTTACAGCATCAGAGATCTCACACACATCCATACAGACAGCATCAGAGTTTATCCTCAGTTACCACAGAGATCACACATCCATACAGACAGCATCAGAGTTATCCTCAGTTACCACAGAGATCAGACATCCCATACAGACAGCATCAGAATTGTTCCTCCAGTTACCAGAGATCACACATCCATACAGACAGCATCAGGTTATCCTCAGTTACCACAGAGATCACACATCCATAGACAGCATCAAGTTATCCTCAGTTACCACAGAGATCACACATCCATACAGACAGCATCAGAGTTATCCTCAGTTACCCACAGAGATCACACATCCATACAGACAGCATCAGAGTTATCCTCAGTTACCACAGGATCACACGCTCCATACAGACAGCATCCAGAGTTATCCTATAAGTTACCACAGAGATCACAGATGCATCCATACGAGACCAGCATCAAGTTATCCTCAGATTACCACAGAGATCACATCCATACAGACAGCATGAGTTATCCTCGGATACCACAGTGCATACAGACAGCATCAGAGATCCTCAGACATACATACAGACAGCATCAGAATTATCCTCAGTTACCACAGAGATCAGACATCCATACAGACAGCATCAGAGTTATCTCTCAGTTACCCTAGAGATCACACATCCATACAGACAGCATCAGAGTTATCCTCAGTTACCACAGAATCACACATCCATACAGACAGCATCAGAGTTATCCTCATTACCACAGAAGAATCACACATCCATACAGACAGCATCAGAGTTATCCTCAGTTACCACAGAGATCACACATCCATACAGACAGCATCAGAGTTATCCTCAGTTACCCAGAGATCACACATCCATACAGACAGCATCAGAGTTATCCTCAGTTACCACAGAGATCACACATCCATACAGACAGCATCAGAGTTATCCTCAGTTACCACAGAGATCACACATCCATACAGACAGCATCAGAGTTATCCTCAGTTACCACAGAGATCAGACATCCATACACCCAGCATCAGAGTTATCTCAGTTACCACAGAGATCCACACATCCATACAGACAGCATCAGAGTTATCCTCAGTTACAGAGATCACACATCCATACAGACAACATCAGAGTTGTCCTCAGTTACCACAGAGATCACACATCCATACAGACAGCATCAGAGTTATCCTCAGTTACCACAGAGATCACACATCCATACAGACAGCATCAGAGTTATCCTCAGTTACCACGAGATCACATCCATCCATCAGGGCCTCCTCCAGTTACCACAGCATCCAAGACAGACAGCACAAGGGGTTATCCTCAGTTACCACAGGGGAATCACACCCATACAGACAGCATCAGAGTTATCCTCAGTTACCACAGAATCACCATCCCAGTTATCTCAGATTACCACAGCATAGACAGCATCAAGTTATCCTCAGTTACCACAGAGATCACACATCCATACAGACAGCATCCAGAGTTATCCTCATTTACCACAGAGATCACATCCATACAGACAGCATCAGTTGTATCCTCAGTTACCACAGAGATCCAGACATCCATACAGACAGCATCAGAGTTATCTCAGTTACCACAGAGATTTCCATACAGACAGCATCAGTTACATCCAGTTACCACAGAGATCACACATCCACAGACAGCATCAGAGTTATCATAGTTACCACAGAAGATCACATCCATACAGACAGCATCAGGATTATCCTCAGTTACCACAGTCACACATCCCAAAGACAACATCGGGGTATCCTCAGTTACCACAGAGATCACACATCCATTCAGACAGCATCAAGTTATCTCAGTACCACAGTCACACATCCATACAGACAGCATCAGAGTTATCCTCCCAGTTACCACAGAGATCACACATCCATACAGACAGCATCAGAGTTATCCTCAGTTACCACAGAGATCACACACATCCATACAAGACAGCATCAGAGTTGTCTCAGTTACCACAGAGATCACACATCCATACAGACAGCATCAGGTTATCTCAGTTACCACAGAATCACACATCCATACCCAGACAGCATCAGAGTTATCCTCAGATTACCACAGAGATCACACATCCATACAGACAGCATCAAAGTTATCCTCAGTTACCACTCAAGACAGACAGCATCAGTTACAGTTACAGAGATCACACATCCATACAGACAGCATCAAGTTATCCTCAGTTACCACAGAGATCACACATCCATACAGACAGCATCAAGTTATCCTCAGATTTACCTAGAGATCACACACATCCCATACGGACAGCATCAGAGTTATCCTCAGTTACCACAGAGATCAGACATCCATACAGACAGCATCAGAGTTATCCTCAGTTACCACAGAGATCACACATCCATACAGACAGCATCAGAAGTTATCTCAGTTACCCAGAGATCACACATCCATACAGACAGCATCAGAGTTATCCTCAGTTACCACAGAGATCACACATCCATACAGACAGCATCAGAGTACCACAGAGATCACACATCCTCCAGTTACCACAGAGATCACACATCCATACAGACAGCATCAGAGTTATCCTCAGTTACCACAGAGATCACACATCCATTTATCCTCAATTACGGAGATCACACATCCCATACAGACAGCATTGTCTCCAATTTTATCCTCAGACAGCATCAGATTATCACCACATCCATACAGACAGCATCAAGAGTTATCCTCAGTTACCACAGAGATCACACATCCATACAGACAGCATCAGAGTTATCCTCAGTTGCCACAGAGATCACACATCCATACAGAGCATCAGAAGTTATCCTCCCAGTTACCACAGAGATCACATCCATACAGACAGCATCAGAGTTATCCTCAGTTACCACCCAGAGATCACACATCCATACAGACAGCATCAGAGTTATCCTCAGTTACCACAGAGATCACACATCAAGACAGACAGCATCAGAGTTGTCTCAGTTACCACAGAGATCACACATCCATACAGACAGCATCAGAGTTATCTCAGTTACCACCAGAGATCACACATCCATACAGACAGCATCAGAGTTATCCTCAGTTACCACAGAGATCACACATCCATACAGACAGCATCAGAGTTATCCTCAGTTACCACAGAGATCACATCCATACAGACAGCATCAGAGTTATCCTCAGTTACCACAGAGATCACACATCCATACAGACAGCATCAGAGTTATCCTCAGTTACCACAGAGATCACACATCCTTACAGACAGCATCAGAGTTATCCCTCGATTACCACAGAGATCACACATCCATACAGACAGCATCAAGTTATCCTCAGACTACCACAGAGATCACATCCTTACCAGACAGCATCAGAGTTATGCTAGTTACAAGATCACACATCCATAGACAGCATCAGAGTTATCCTCGGATTACCACAGAGATCACACATCCAAAGACAGCATCCAGAGTTATCCTCAGTTACCACAGAGATCACACATCCATACAGACAGCATCAGAGTTATCCTCAGTTACCACAGAGATCACACATCCATACAGACAGCATCAGAGTTATCCTCAGTTACCACAGAGATCACACATCCATACAGACAGCATCAGAGTTATCCTCAGTGAACACGTTTTTAGAAAGTATAATTATATAGTATCCTTGATTGGTATCTATCAGTCAGTCCTCTAGATACTGTAACAGAGATACATTTGGCTTCTCAGAGGGAAGGCCTGACTAGTCCTTGGGCATTGTCCTTTGTTTCTGGACCATTTGCCATGCAATGGTCTAAACAGGGAGACATATAGGACAGCATAACCCTTGGGCATTCAGTTGTACTATAGTTGTACAATAGTTGTATTTCATATTGGTGAGCTGTTACTGGATGGTTATTACAATAACAAATGAATGTTGTGGCTATTTTGGGCAAATCAAAGTTCGTCTGAAAGTTTGCCTACTTGGGAAACAGGACAACAAATCTAGAAGTGCACACTGATGACTAAACTAAAACAGAATGGGCATACAACAACTTCATCTAAATGGTAATAGGCATTCGTTGTCCTTCCTTTGAACTGAAAATAATAGGTATGAGTGACCCTGACAGTTCTATATAGCCTAGAGCTTTATTTCCTTTATTTCCTTACTTTCCTCATCACTTTTCTTATGAGACGATGAGAGTCAGTGTGACAGTTTCTTTGCACCCACAGGGTTGTTTGAACTGTGAAGTGATTCAATGCTCAAATAGTCACACTGTCCGTGGTACACTTCTCCAGCGAATCAGGCTAAATAACAAACCAGGCTTGGTATCAATGTATTATCATAAATGTATACTGCATTGACATTCAATTTCAATTTGATTTGCCTAGTTGAAGTCATTCAAAATGGACTTGAATGGGAACTGAGTTGATTTTTTCCCCAAAGGAAGTTCAATTGAAATGCATTGAATTGGTATCAAGTATAGAGCTATCAGAAGCCTAACCTTGAAATAGAAATTGCTTTCCAAAAAAACCCTGGAGACATGGGACGCGCTCCTGCAAATCTGTGAAAAAGCTGACTGACTGCGAATAATAAACACACTGTTAAATAGTCATGACTCAAATGCATAAACAGATCTATTTGGTTGATGTGTTGAGGAGCAGAGAGCGCTCATATCTTCCTGCACAACAACTGGGGCACATTGATGGCTATGGAGGGTGGAAACTTTTTTAATTGGGTCGTCTAGGCTATTATGACTGCATGTGGATGCTCTTGTTTGTCTTATTTCGCGGGAAATCGCCTGGGAAAACCACTCCTTCTCTTCTCCTGGCCCTTAACGTAGAGTGAAGGCTTTGAAGTGCTTTGTGGAGCGCTGAGTGTTTTTCTGCCACGTAAATAATGCAGCCGCTACGAGCCTTCAGAAAGTATTCTCATACTGGCAGTATTACTGTGGTGCCACATCGTAAACATCATGCGCGTTTGTCATATTTTTATCCTGTGCAGACTTCTAAGAACCTGGCGTGATCCTGGACAACACCCTGTCGTTCTCAACTAACATCAAGGCGGTGGCCCGTTCCTGTAGGTTCATGCTCTACAACATCCGCAGAGTACGACCCTGCTCACACAGGAAGCGGCGCAGGTCCTAATCCAGGCACTTGTCATCTCCCCCGTCTTGATTACTGCAACCGCTGTTGGCTGGGCTCCCTGCCTGTGCCATTAAACCCTACAACTCATCCAGAACGCCGCAGCCCGTCTGGTGTTCAACCTTCCCAAGTTCTCTCACGTCACCCCTCCTCCGCTCTCTCCACTGGCTTCCAGTTGAAGTCGCATCCGCTACAAGACCATGGTGCTTGCCACGGAGCTGTGAGGGGGAACGGCACCTCAGTACCTCCAGGCTCTGATCAGGCCCTACACCCAAACAAGGGCACTGCGGCTCATCCACCTCTGGCCTGCTCGCCTCCCTACCACTGAGGAAGTACAGTTCCCGCTCAGCCCAGTCAAAACTGTTCGCTGCTCTGGCTCCCCAATGGTGGAACAAACTCCTCACGACGCCAGGACAGCGGAGTCAATCACCACCTTCCGGAGACACCTGAAACCCCACTCTTTAAGGAATACCTAGGATAGGATAAAGTAATCCTTCTCACCCCCTTAAAAGATTTAGATGCAACAAGATTGTAGATGCAAGTGGCTGTTCCACTGGGATGTCATTAAACGCAAATGTAAATGTA
>NC_068437.1:5181791-5186540 GCF_023373465.1 Oncorhynchus keta
CAGAGTTATCCTCAAATAACAGTTACTACAGAGATCATCCATCCATGCAGACAACATCAGAGCTTAATCCTCAGAGAACAGTAACTACAAGAGGTCGGGCATCCGCTACAGACAGCATCAGAGCTATCCCTAGTGAACAGTTACCACGAGAGATCATACATCCATATAGGACAGCCTCAGAGCTATCCTCAGATAACAAAGTTACCAGAGATCATACATCCATATAGACAGCATCAGGAGTTATCCTCAGAGAAACAGTTACCACAGAGATCATACATCCATAGACAGTGCATCAGTTATCCTCAGAGAACAGTTACCACAGAGATCATACATCCATATAGATAGTAATTTCAGAGTTCTCTCTCAGAGAATTACAGTTACCACAGAGGACGGGGACATCCACAGACATCAGAGTGCTATCCAGGTGAACAGTAACTACAGATATCATACATTCATATAGACAGCATCAGAGTTATCCCTAGTAGAACAGTTACCACAGAGATCATACATCCATAGACAGCATCAGTTATCCTCAGAGAACAGTTACCACAGAGATCATACATCCATATAGACAGCATCAGGAAAGCTATCCCTAAAGAACAGTTACCACAGAGATCATACATCCATATAGACAGCATCAGAGTTATCCATAGTGAACAGTTACCACAGATATCATACATTCATATAGACAGCATCAGAGTTATCCCTAGTGAACAGTTACCGTCTACATCCATATAGATTGGCCTCGGGAATATCCTCGAATAACGGTTATAGTCTACATCCATATAGGCAACATCCGTATCCTCAGAAGGGCGAGATCACACGAATCCATAGCCAGCATCGAGTTAGCCCTCGGAGAACAGTTACCACAGAGATCGCTACATCCATATAGAACAGCATCAGGGATTATCCATAGTGGACGGTAACTGCAGATATCGCTACATTCATATGATATCAGCATCAAGTCCCAGCTATCGCCTACGTCAGAGACGGCATCGCTATCCTCGAAGGCTGATCACCACGGGAATCATACATCCATATGGCGGCATCCCAGCTATCCTCAGAGCAACAGTTACCACGAAGATCGTACATCCATATGAGACGGTTATCCAGTGAACAGTTACCACGAATGGCATTCATGGCGGCATCGAAATGAGCTGGTACCACGAGATCTGCGTCCATGGGTGGCATCGGTGTCCTCGAGAGGAACGGTTACCACGGAGATCATGCGTCCATATAGACGGACATCGAAGTAATGAACGGTAACTACAGATATCATGTTCATCAGGGAAGTGGCTGAGTTACCACAGAGATCACGCATCCATGTAGACGGCATCAGAGTTATCCATCGGAGATACAGTTACCACAGAGATCATCCATCCATATAGACAGCATCGAGGCGTCACTCGAAGGCGGTTACCATCGGAGCTTTCATACATCCATATGAGACGGCATCGGAGTTATCCCTAGTAGAACAGTTACCACAGAGATCATATACATATATAGACGGCATCCGTCCAGATGAGTTACGGGAATCATCCCATCCGCTGAACGGCATCGGTGCAAATCATCATCCGTATGGCTGGTGAACCACGGAGATCTGCATCAGCATCGAGTTATCACTCGGAGTGCAGTTACCACAGAGATCATACATCCGTATAGACAGCATCAGAGTTATTCTCAGTGAACCAGTTTTAGAGAAGTATAATTATATGGTATCCTTGGTTGGTATCTATCAGTCAGTCCTCTAGATACTGTAACTAAGATACAGAGTTGGACCCTTCAAGAACCTACACTCGATCCCTCCGATGTCAACTAACTACAGACCAGTATCCTTCTCTCTTTTCTCTCCAAAACTCTTGAGCGTGCCGTCTAGGCCCAGCTCTACCGCTATCTCTCTCAGAATGACCTTCTTGATCCAAATCAGTCAGGTTTCAAGACTAGTCATTCAACTGAGACTGCTCTTCTCTGTATCATCGGAGGCGCTCCGCACTGCTAAAGCTAACTCTCTCTCCTCTGCTCTCATCCTTCTAGACCTATCGGCTGCCTTCGATACTGTGAACCATCAGATCCTCCTCTCCACCCTCTCGAGTTGGGCATCTCCGGCGCGGCCCACGCTGGATTGCGTCCTACCTGACAGGTCGCTCCTACCAGGTGGCGTGGCGAATCTGTCTCCTCACCACGCGCTCTCACCACTGGTGTCCCCCAGGGCTCTGTTCTAGGCCCTCTCTTATTCTCGCTATACACCAAGTCACTTGGCTCTGTCATAACCTCCATGGTCTCTCCTATCATTGCTATGCAGACGACACACAATTAATCTTCTCCTTTCCCCTTCTGATGACCAGGTGGCGAATCGCATCTCTGCATGTCTGGCAGACATATCAGTGTGGATGACGGATCACCACCTCAAGCTGAACCTCAGCAGACGGAGCTCCTCTTCCTCCCGGGAAGGACTGCCCGTTCCATGATCTCGCCATCACGGTTGACAACTCCATTGTGTCCTCCTCCCAGAAGGCGCTAAGAAGCAGGCGTGATCCTGGACAACACCTGTCTTTCTCAACTAACATCAAGGCGATCCAGTTCCTGTAGGTTCATGCTCTACAACATCCGCAGAGTACGACCCTGCCTCACACAGGAGGCGGCGCAGGTCCTAATCCAGGCACTTGTCATCTCCGTCTTGATTACTGCAACTCGCTGTTGGCTGGGCTCCCTGCCTGTGCCATTAAGCCCTACAACTCATCCAGAACGCCGCAGCCCGTCTGGTGTTCAACCTTCCCAAGTTCTCTCCACGTCACCCCGCTCCTCCGCTCTCTCCACTGGCTTCAGTTAGGCTCGCATCCGCTACAAGACCATGGTGCTCGCCTGCGGGCTGTGAGGGGAACGGCACCTCAGTACCTCAGGCTCTGATCAGGCCCTACACCCAAACAAGGGCACTTCGTTCATCCACCTCTGGCCTGCTCGCCTCCCTACCACTGAGGAAGTACAGTTCCGCTCAGCCCAGTCAAAACTGTTAGCTGCTCTGGCCCCCAATGGTGGAACAAACTCCCTCACGACGCCAGGACAGCGGAGTCAATCACCACCTTCCGGAGACACCTGAAACCCCACCTCTTCAAGGAATACCTAGGATAGGGTAAGTAAGGGTAAGTAATCCTTCTCCTTCTCCCCCAACAAGATTTAGATGCAAGTGGCTGTTCCACTGGTTGTCATAAGGTGTATGCACCAATTTGTAAGTCGCTCTGGATAAGAGCGTCTGCTAAATGACTTAAATGTAAATGTAAATGTATACATTTTGGCTATCAGAGGGAGGCCTGACTAGTCCTTGGGCATTGTCCTTTGTTTCTGGACCATTTGCCATGCAATGGTCTAAACAGGGAGACATATAGGACAGCATAACCCTTGGGCATTCAGTTGTACTATAGTTGTACAATAGTTGTATTTCATATCGATGACTGTTACTGGATGGTTATTACAATAACAAATGAATGTTGTGGCTATTTTGGGCAAATCAAAGTTCGTCTGAAAGTTTGCCTACTTGGGAAACAGGACAACAAATCTAGAAGTGCACACTGATGACTAAACTAAAACAGAATGGGCATACAACAACTTCATCTAAATGGTAATAGGCATTCGTTGTCCTTCCTTTGAACTGAAAATAATAGGTATGAGTGACCCTGACAGTTCTATATAGCCTAGAGCTTTATTTCCTTTATTTCCTTACTTTCCTCATCACTTTTCTTATGAGACGATGAGAGTCAGTGTGACAGTTTCTTTGCACCCACAGGGGTTGTTTGAACTGTGAAGTGATTCAATGCTCGAAATAGTCACACTGTCCGTGGTACACTTCTCTGCGAAGAATCAGGCTAAATAACAAACCAGGCTTGGTATCAATGTATTATCATAAATGTATACTGCATTGACATTCAATTTCAATTTGATTTGCCTAGTTGAAGTCATTCAAAAATGGACTTGAATGGAACTGAGTTGATTTTTTCCCCAAAGGAAGTTCAATTGAAATGCATTGAATTGGTATCAAGTATAGAGCTATCAGAAGCCTAACCTTGAAATAGAAATTGCTTTCCAAAAACCTTGGAGACATGACGCGCTCCTGCAAATCTGTGAAAAGCTGACTGACTGCGAATAATAAACACACTGTTAAATAGTCATGACTCAAATGCATAAACAGATCTATTTGGTTGATGTGTTGAGGGAGCAGAGAGCGCTATATCTTCCTGCACACAACTGGGGCACATTGATATTATGGAGGGTGGAAACTTTTTTAATTGGGTCGCTAGGCTATTATGACTGCATGTGGATGCTCTTGTTTGTCTTATTTCTCGGGGAAATCGCCCGGGAAAACCACTCCTTCTCTTCTCCTGGCCCTTAACGTAGAGTGAAGGCTTTGAAGTGCTTTGTGGAGCGCTGAGTGTTTTTCTGCCACGTAAATAATGCAGCCGCTACGAGCCTTCAGAAAGTATTCTCATACTGGCAGTATTACTGTGGTGCCACATCGTAAACATCATGCGCCGCTTTGTCATATTTTTATCCTGTGCAGACTTCCTTCTTTCACTCTGTCATTTCAGGTCAGTAATTGTGGAGTAACTACAATGCTGTTTGATCCATCCTCCGTGTTCTCCAATCACAGCCATTAAACTCTCGTAGTAGCTTTAAAGTCACCATTGGCCTCAATGGTGACATCCCTGAGCCGGTTTCCTTCCTCTCCGGCAACTGAGTTAGGAAGGACGCCTGTAT
>NC_068437.1:5186640-5196235 GCF_023373465.1 Oncorhynchus keta
AGTCAATCATCACCTTCCGGAGACACCTGAAACCCCACCTCTTCAAGGAATACCTAGGATAGGGGTAAGTAAGGGTAAGTAATCCTTCACCCCCCCTTCCCCCAACAAGATTTAGATGCAAGTGGCTGTTCCACTGGTTGTCATAAGGTGTATGCACCAATTTGTAAGTCGCTTCTGATAAGAGCGTCTGCTAAATGACTTAAATGTAATGTAAATGTAAATATTTATTTTCTATTTTTGTGTGTGTGTTAGAATTGCTTTTTGATATGTTGTATATAGTAATTTGCACTGGTGTATATAGTTATAGGTCAATTCACCAATTCGGCCACTTGGGTACATTTGGGCAACTTGTGGGACACCTGGGTGACTTCATGCTAAATGTCATGTAGCTCACCCATTCCTGAAGTTATCAGTCTGAAACTTTGCACACCTACAGCACCTATCTGACTGTGTGGGCTATTCGAAAGTACACGTGAAAGATGATACTACAACAATAAAAAACAGAAAAGGTATGCTCTTTCTTTCTCTTTTCTTCCACCAGATCTACTGTGTTATATTCCCTCCTACATTCAATTAACATTTCCACAAACTTCAGAATGTTTCCATTCAAATGATACCAAGAATATGCATATCCTTGCCTCTGGTGCTGAGCTAAAGGCAGTTAGATTTGGGTATGTCTTCAGGCAGAAATTGAGAACAAAGGGATGCAGCCATAACAGGTTATGAAGTAGGAGACACTTGGTTAGAGGAGAGGTAGCTTGAGTGAAACCTCGAAGTTCCGTGTCGCAACGTTCTGTTTTAAACCAACGCTTTTGCTGGGTCCACTGCCCTTTTGAGTTCATCCAGCAAAGTTTCAGAAATGAGGGAAATCGTTGATCCCGGAATCTATCAGAGCATCACAGATCAAACAGTCCTCTAAAGTCTGCTTTAAGGTATGGCCTGTTAGAGTTGGTTTTTCTCGTCATTTCTCATTCATTTTCATGGACGCTAACAAGCAGTCATGTTTGTGAGTTGCAGAACCACTGAATTCTATTTCCAATGCCGTGGCAAGTTTAGCGTAGTCGTTTTGGACATGCTGCTGTTGTAAACGGATGAACCTTGGACATTTGCTTCAATAGGTAAAGCCTGTCGGTATTTGTAGCATTAGGGTAGCCATCCAAGGCGCTCCTCTTGTCTGCTAAGAACGCTCAGTGTAGTTTGAATTTCCTGAAATGGGGTCAAAGGTGCAGGGGTGCAATTTTGTCAAGGTGATCCCCAAGGAGATGCGATCCCCACGAGATGCTGGGAGCATCTGCCCCTCCTGTGGGGAATTGTGGGCTGAAAGGCCAAGATGAAAAGCCAAGTTTTGTTTTTTGTAGGCGAGAAGGTGCCATGTTACTCTGGGCCGAATGGCCAAGAAGAAAAGACTGAGGACTCCTAAGAGATGTGAAGTCTGAAATCTAATGTTGTTTACATTCTTTCATATCCCTGAGCTCCGGTTGTGAGCTAGGTTAATCGGTTGGGTAGTCCTGCGATAGCTGCGGGGGCTGTTCTGGAGTTCCTCCAGGAGGTACTCTGCTGCATCGCAGCATCCACCTGGGAGCCTTGGGGATTTATTTTTTCGACATGTGAGTTCAGCCTCATACTTATCTGTCAAGGTTTGCAGGGAGAGATCTCAAGTGAGGAGCAAGAGATTAAGTGATGCAATTTCCTCCTTTTGCTTAGAGGTCACAGTTTCCAACTTTCTCACCTGGGCTTTCTCATCGTTCGTTAAATCTGTGACTTCAAGGAGTTCCACTGTTTTGTCAACCAACAAACCAGTATAGGCTATTTGGGAATTCAATTAGAACTAACCTGCAAGTGTTGCTTTATCTAATGTAGCAAAGTTAAAAATTATATCATACAGTGTAACCTGAATTATTCCAAAAACAATTACTGGCGATCCTTCACCACCAGAGGTCACTGATAGCATAAGCTGAAATCACACGGATTCGCACAGCGGTAAATGGCACAACAAAAATGGCTTCCCCCCCTGTTAGCTTAGCTTTTGGTGCAAAAGCTTAGCTTCACTTGTGCGGAATATTACTTTCCAGCACAACACAAGTCCTCTCCAACAATAGAACGCGTTTACTAAGGGACAGCTCACGTTCAACCTTTCAGCAATATTTTTGCGATTAACCAGAACGAGCGGAAAACCAAGAAATGCACCATTGGTCTACTCAGTGCTAATGAAAACACAAGAGATGGAGAGAGAATTACTAGCTTGGTCAAGCCAATATCTACTCAAATTTCAATCGGCTGGCCCTATGTAAAAGGGCACAGGGTGAGACCCAGATGCAGACATGGGAGGCAGATGGTTTGAGTCTCTGATATTTATTATAATCCAAGGTGTAGGCAAGAGAATGGTTGTGGACAGGCAAAAGATCAGAAACAAGGTCAGAGTCCAGGAGGTACAGAGTGGCAGGCAGGCTCGAGGTCAGGGCAGGCAGTATGGTCAGGCAGGCTGGTTCAGAGTCAAGGCAGACAAGGGTCAAAACCGGGAGGACTAGCAAAAGAGAGATAAGAAAAGCTGGTGCATGGAAAAACACGCTAGTTTACTTGACAAGACAAGACGAACTGGCAACAGACGAACTGGCAACAGACAAACAGGGAACAGACAAACAGGGAACACAGGAATAAATACCCAGGGACTAATGGGGAAAACGGGGGACATCTGGAGGTGAGAGGAGACAATCACAAAGACAGGTGAAACAGATCAGGGAGTGACACTATGTCCACGCTCAAGAAATTAATTAGGACCGAGTCTACTCACTCCTGAACGCGATAGACAGAAATAACTACGTTGGGCCCAACCTATTTTTCTCAGAATGCCTGCATTGGCTGGTACATATGCCCTAGCTCGAAGCATTCAGCAAATCCCCTACACACTGGTTTTCGTCAGATATACCACACAGGATGGCAATCTCTCTCCAATAGTATCTGGGCGAAAAAGAAAAAACACACACATGCCACTCTCAACAATGAATTCAACATGGAGGCCTAGTTTTATCTTAGATACCTCGCACGGGGGCATCAACTGCACCGCCAACAACCGGTGGGCTCTCCAGAGGGTGGTGCGTATGCCCAGCTGGGGGCAAACTACCTGCTCTCCAGGACATCTATTCAACCACAAAGACAAGTGAGGTGTTTCAATGCCTCGCAAAGAAGGGCACCACCGATAGATAGCAAAAGCAGACGCTGAATATTCCTTTTGAGCAAGGTGAAGTTATTAATTAGGCTTCGGATGGTGTATCAACACACCCAGTCACTACAAGGATACATGCATCCTTCCTAACTAATTTGCTGAGAGGAAGTAAACTGCTTAGGATTTCACCATTAAGCCAATGTGGGTTTTAAAACAGTTGCAGAGTTTAATTGTTGTTATATGAGAAAACTGAGGATGAATCAACAACATTGTGTAAGGATCGACACTGGAGACGAAAGCAGGTACAGGAGGAACATTTAATTATCAACAGACATGGAACAGGACAGGACAGCGTTTGGACCTGAAAACATAACGACATTAATGCTGACACAGGCAACAGACTAAGGAGCAGAGAGAAATAGGGAAGGCCCTCGAGCGCCAGAGAGGGAGAGCGGAGCAGGCGTGACAGTATCCCCCTTTCTAGGGGTGCCACCCGGCGTCCCCACTTAGGCGAGTTGGCGGGCCGGCCGAGGAAAAAACCACCGAGGAAAGAAGATCTCTCGAGCCAGCTAAGAAGTGGACCCCAACGAGCTTAGCTGAGGCACCCCGCTCCTCGACGCCGACACCCGGATCCGACGTCGCCAACCAAAATAAAACCCAAAACTCTCTGATGCTTTTTTACTGGTGTCAGCATTATATAAGGATCTACGCTGGAGACAAGAAGCAGGTACAGGGAGTGAACATTTAATTAACAACGGACATGGAACAGGGCAGGACAGTTTCTGGACATGAAAACATAACGACATTAATGCTGACACAGGGAACAGACTGAGGAGCAGACAGAAATAGGGAAGGCAATCAACAAAGTGAAGGAGTCCAGGTGAATCCAGTGAGAGTTAATGCGCGTAATGATGGTGACAGGTGTGTATAACTGCCGCCCCTCAAGATCCAGAGAGGGAGAGCGGGAGCAGACCGTCACATTGCAGTGGCGACACAATACTAACCTAAATGACAGAGCGGAAACAAGGAAACCTGTACAGAATAAACATATTCCGAAACGTGTCCTGTTTGCAATAACGCACTTAAACAAAATTGGCAAAGAAATTAACTTATTTCCTGAATACAAAGTGTTATGTTTGGGGCAAATCCAACACAACACATCACTCTCCAGTCCCACTCTTCATATTTTCAAGTATGGTGGTGGCTGCATCATGTTATGGGTATGCTTGGCAAGGACTAGGGAGTTTTTTAGGATAAGAATAAATAGAATACAGCTATAGCAGACCTGGTTCAGTCTGCTTTTCCAAATGGTCTGCTTTCTTTAAATTTTCAGCAGGACAATAATCTAAAACATAAGGCAAAATCTGGAGTTGCTTACCAAGACGACATTAAATATTCCTGAAAGCTGAACCACCAATGACCACTTCACGCAACATACTTCATCAGAGCGAGCAACAGAACATTGTACTGTCTACACTTGGTTTCTTGTTTATGTTAAACATATTTCTTTAACCTTGTAGTGGCTTCCTTTCGTCTTTACCATAGCCACTGCCCAAGCTTGAAGCGGGGTTGTTTGGTACGCATACAGTCCACACTCAAGGTTTCCAAACTGCCAAACATTCAATGACATCCAGGGATATGGTGCAACAAAAATGTTTATTCTTCTTATATCTAACAAATAAATGATTCTCCAATCAACTTAAAGCATAGAATACTTTATATGGAAAATACATATTATGACCTGTCTGTATGTCTGTATGTCTGTATGTCTGTATGGTCAAAAAACTATACCGCTCCCGCATCTAGCAAGGACTCCCTCTCCCGAAGGCCCAACTTCCTGCCTTTATCCTAACACACTTACCACAATACAATGAACAGGCAAGAGGGGGGGCCAAAAACTGAGTTACACTAACAACAAATTAATATATCCTGTTCAGGATACCACGGTTTACTGCCCCTTCTGGAGGATTTGGGTACCCATATAAAACATGATACATTTTTGTCAAAAGTTGCTAATATATGCAAATAAAAAATATTATCGAATAGAAAACACTCTAAAGCTTTTAAAACCGTTTAAATTATGTCTCTATGTATAGCAGAACTCTCAAAATCTGCATTTTCCCAAAATATCTCTTCTCATCTGAAAAGTTGGGTCACCTTTGACCTCATCGCAAACACCCTTCACAAACAGTCACAGCACCCGAACAGTCTCCACGTGTTCAGCGTGATCTCAGCTTTCAATGGGACTTCTCATTGTGAGAATCGCCTCTCGCGAGAGTTTGAGCACACGGTAAGCTCTCAGTCACTCAAAAAACCTGTGCGCAATGGTCAAGTCCTCTCTTTTCCAAGATCGATTGAACAGTGCTTGTGTTTCTGTTTGTTCTCAAATTGCTGTACACCTTTATAACATGTTAAAGCTGTATTATGAAGTTAGTTTGACAAGTTTACTCGACATATTATATATACTTTCGAAGTTTTGGTGCGCAACCACTTCAATTTTGACTACATTTTTACCAAAATCAGGCTATTTTGAGAACCGAAAGACGAGACTTGAAAACTGAACGCTAATTTGGTGAGTATAATCCTTACAGGTCGTTTGATGGAAGAATAACAAAGGTAAGGGAATATTTAATGTATTAATTTTGGGTTTCTGTCGACTCCAAGATAGAGGAGTCATTATGCTACTGTGGGAGCGCCGACTCCATATTATAGTCTAGTGAACGCAAAATGTAACATTAAAATTAAATGTAACAATGCAATTGCATTTAGAAGAAGTGTATCTTGCTATACATATGTAAAACATGCATATTTAGTCAAAGTTTATGATGTGTATTCCTTGTTAGCTGACGTTATCTGCCGTCATCGTCATTTCTCAGGACATTTGGGTAGCATTTTTTGAACGATGCATCATTGTAAACAGAGATTTATGGATATATATAGCATATTATTGAAAAAAAATGAATGTACTGTGTAACATGTTATATTACTGTCATCTGATGAAGATTTCAAAAGGTTAGTGAAATGATTTTTCTTTTAATCCTGCGTTTGTTGATTGCATATTTTTTCCTACTTGGCTATGCTAATGAGCTATGTCTGCGGTGGTGGTTTGACATAAATATGTGCTATGTTTTCGCCGTAAAACATTTTAGAAGTCTGACTTGCTGGCTAGATAAACAACTTGTTTATCTTTCATTTGAGCTATTTTACTTGTTAATGTGTGGAGGTTAAATATTTGTAGGAATATTTTTGCGCATTGTGCGTTATGGTAATGAGCTTGAGCTGTAGTCACGCTACCAGCAGAGGAATAAAACTCCCGAGCTGGATATCTCAATCAGGTAAATATAAATCATAAAGGTACGTACCTAATATTTCATCATTTACATTAATATTTAATATATTTACACAAATATACACGGAGCTCCATATGTTCGGTCTTTTATACAAATATGTCCAAATCGGCTCTAACAAACCTTTTGAGTGTAGGGGGCAGTATTTTGATGTTTGGCTGAAAAACGTACCCAAATGAAACTGCCTATTTTTCAGGGCCAGAACCTAGAATATGCACATAATTGTCAGATTAGGATAGGAAACACTCTAAAGTTTCCAAAACTGTCAAAATATTGTCTGTGAGTATAACAGAGCTGATATTGCAGGCGGAAATCTGAGTAAAATCCAACCAGGAAGTGCCTAAGAGAAACGAATCTCCCTGTTCCATTGCATGCCTTCCCTCCATTTAAAGGGATATCAACCAGATTCCTTTCCCCATAGCTTCCACATGGTGTGAACAGTCTTTAGACATAGTTTCAGGCTTTTATTCTGAAAAATTTGCGAGAACGATCACTTCTCGTCAGTGGATGGCTGGGTGCCAGCAGAGTTTTGCTTGTGCAACAGCTTGGGGCAGACATTTTCTCTCTCTCTCCTATTGAAAAAGCTACGGTCCGGTTGAAATATTATTTATTATTTATTGTAAAAACAACCTGAGGATTGATTATAAAAAACTTTTGACATGTTCTTACAAACTTTACGGATACATTTTGGATTTTTTTGTCTGCCTGTCATGACCTGCACGAGCCTGTGGATTTCTGAAAATAATGCGCCAACCAAATGGAGGTATTTTGGATATAAAAATAATCTTTATCGAGCAAAATGAACATTTATTGTGTAACTGGGAGTCTCGTGAGTGCAAACTTCCGAAGATCATCAAAGGTAAGTGATTCATTTTATTGCTCTTCTGACTTTTGTGACCATTTTACTTTGCTGCTAGCTGTTTGTAATGTTTTGTCTGCTGATAGAGATGTCCTAACATAATCGCATGGTTTGCTTTCACCATAAGGCTTTTTTGAAATCTGACATGCCAGGTGGATTAACAACAAGCTAAGCTATGTTTTGCTATATTGCACTTGTGTTTTCATGAAAATTAAATATTTTTTTTAGTTTTAGGTCAGTTAGGATCACCACTTTTCTTGATGCACCCATCCCGTTAGCGGGATCATTTTTGTCAACATCCGCTGAATTGCAGAGCGCCAAATTCAAATTAAATCACTAAAAATATTTAATTTTCATAAAAGCACAAGTGCAATATAGCAAAACACAGTTTAGCTTGTTGTTAATCCACCTGGCATGTCAGATTTCAATAAAGCTTTTCGGCGAAAGCATAACAAGCGTTTATGTAACCACATCTCTATCAGTAGACAAAATATCACAAACAGCTAGCAGCCAAGTAGATTGGTCACGAAAGTCAGAAAAGCAATAAATTAAATCGCTTACCTTTGATGATCTTCTGATGTTTGCACTCACGAGACTCCCAGTTACACAATAAATGTTCCTTTTGTTCAATAAAGATTATTTTTATATCTCTTCTCTGACTCGTTCGAATTCTTTCCTCGTCTACGATTCTTCCCTCCCTTACCTTTGTTCTTGGGCATATTTTTTTACAGCTCAGATCTTCTTCCATTTGGTTGGCGCGTTATATTCAGAAATAAACAGGCTCGAGCGGTCACTACCTGGAAGACGAAAATTCCAAATAGTATCCGTAATGTTCGTAGAAACATGTCAAACGTTTTTTATAATCAATCCTCAGGTTGTTTTTACAATATATAATCGATAATAATATAATGTTGCTTCTTCAATACGAGTGAGAAATCAATATTTTGACAGTTTTGAAAATTTTAGAGTCTTTTCTACCCTAATCTAACAATTATATGCATATTCTAGATTCTGAGCCTGAGAAATAGGCAGTTTAATTTGGATACGTTTTTCATCCAAACATCAAAATACTGCCCCCTACACTCAAGAGGATTTATTAAGAATGTGAAATGTAAGAATAATAGTAGAGAGAATGATTAATTTCAGCTTTTATTTCTTTCATCACATTCCCAGTGGGTCAGAAGTTTACATACACTCAATTAGTATTTGGTAGCGTTGCCTTTAAATTGTTTAACTTAGGTCAAACGTTTCAGGTAGCCTTCCACAAGTTTCCCACAATAAGTTGGGTGAATTTGGGCCCATTCCTCCTGACAGAGCTGGTGTAATTGATTCAGGTTTGTAGGCCTCCTTGCTCGCACAGACTTTTTCAGTTCTACCCACAAATGTTCTATAGGATTGAGGTCAGGGCTTTGTGATGGCCTCCCCCTTTTTCCTCCAAACATAACGATGGTCATTATGGTCAAACAACTATTTTTGTTTCATCAGACCAGAGGACATTTCTCCAAAAAGTACGATCTTTGTCCCAATGTGCATTTTCAAAGCGTAGTCTGGCTTTTTGGAGCCCTAGCTTCTTCAGGTTATGTCGATATAGGACTCATTTTACTGTGGATACAGATACTTTTGAACCTGTTTCCTCCAGTATCGTCACAAGGTCCAGAACGTGTCTCCTTCCTGAGCAGTATGACGGCTGCGTGGTCCAAACCAACTTGCCAAAACTATAGTTTGTTAACCTCTTTAAGCTAGGGGGCAGTATTTTGACATCTGGATGAAAAGCGTGCCCAAAGTAAACTGCCTGTTACTCATGCCTAGAAGCTAGGATATGCATATGGATAGAAAACTCAAAAGTTTCTAAAACTGTAAAAATAATGTCTGTGAGTATAACAGAACTGATATGGCAGGCGAGAACCCGAGGACAAACCATCCAGAATGTTTTGTTGTTGTTGCTTCCAATTGCTGTCATGTTTAATATGAAGGGAAAACCTCCCAGATTGCAGTTCCTAGGGCTTCCACTAGATGTCAACAGTCTTTAGAAAACATTTCAGGCTTGCTTTTGGGAAAATGAGTTAGAATTTGTAGTTTTTCTAATTGGCTCCCATTTTGGCTATAGTGTTTTCATGCGCGTGGATGAGAGCCCGTTCTTTGTTGTTTATCTCCGGTAATGAACATACTATTCTCCGTCTTAAATTGTATAATTTATTTACGTATTAGGGTACCTGAAGTTTGATT
>NC_068437.1:5196335-5198360 GCF_023373465.1 Oncorhynchus keta
CTGTTAGCCTAAATAGTTTATTTAGTAGATAGAACTACAGCTAGCTATCAGTAGGTCTACATGCAAACTTATTCTACATAGTTCTACCACAAAAAAAAATACTTTTAAAGAGCTGTCATCACTAGATGCAACATCATATTTCTCTCCCCAAATATTAGCCCTAAACTTTCCAGTTCCATCTGAGTTCCTCCCTTCCACAACAACAGCAAGTGTTCAATTGTAACTTTTGACACAATTCAGCTACTTTGACCACTTTCCCAACAGCGTATTAAACCTTACTCTACTTCTCTGCTACTCAAATCAGACAAAAATATATTCTACCAATCAAATGGTACAACTGTTTTAGTAACCGCATCAACAACCTTTTCTATGAACTTTTACAAACAACAGACATTTCTACAATTTTCCCAACAAGTTAGTCTGTTTTCCCAACATCTTAGTCTGTTTCCCTGCTATTCAAATCTGAACAGAAATATGTTCTACCAATCAAATGATGCAGCTGTTTCAGTAACCACATGCACTGCCTCCTAACTTTTTTAAACAACTGACCTTTTTGAACACTTTCCAAACAAATTACACAAATACTACTTCTCTGCTTCTCAAATCTGAAATCATAACAGGAATGGCTTCTACCAGTGAAAAAGTAGAGCTGATTTAGTAGCCCCATCAACTGCTTTCATTAAACTAACTTTGCTGGTGACACTTCCCTGGTTACCATAGCAAAATATGCATCAATAGCCATGTTAACACAGTCTGTTTGAAGTGCCACAATTGTAGTTTTCTACAGGTAAGAAGTCACAAACCAATTTAAACCAGTACACACACACACACACACTCATTCCATTGTCATAGTTTAAAGGCACTGAACCGATCATCATCTGTGGCAACTTCAACAGGTAGCCTGGTGGTTAGAGTGTTGGACTAGTAACCGAAAGGTTGCAAGATTGAATCCCCGAGCTGACAAGGTAAAAATCTGTTGTTCTAGGCCATCATTGAAAATAAGAATTTGTTCTTAACTGACGTGCCTAGTTAAATTAAAAAATATTAAAAGGTTCTGCTGTCCAGTTAAATCCATCTTGATGTTGTATCACCAAAGAGGGTATGTGCAGTTGATACAAGCTGGTACTACAGAAAATAATACCCTGCTGGATTCAGTGTTAATTCCTCGACCTCAAAGTTGCCTGCATTCAGACCTACAACAGCTATGCATTTTTACTTCAGATCTCAGGTATGAATCTTGACCCTAATATTTTATGAAATTTCAATGCTTGCATTAGTTCAACGTCCTCTTTATGTTAGTGTAAAAAAGTCCAGGTACGATTTTTAAAGAATAATAGAATTGCCAGTCTACATGATGGTAAAACAAATATATATATATAATTAGCATTTTAAATATTGGAACTCAAATGTATGCTATGCTCCGTTGACTCTTGACTTGTGTTTCCCCTTCTCTGGCCAGTGGGTCCCTCTTCCCACGTTCACCCTCCGGCTCAGAGAGGACTTCATGAACAGCCCACTGGCATATCAAATCAAATCAAATGTTATTAGTCACATGCGCCGAATACAACAGGCTTTACAGTGAAATGCTTACTTATGAGCCCCTAACCAACAGTGCAGTTTTAAAAAATTTGAGGGCACTATGGTGTTGAACGCTGAGTGGTAGTAAATGAATAGCATTCTCCCATAGGTGTTCCTTTTGTCCAGGTGGGAAAGGGCAGTGTGGAGTGCAATAGAGATTGCATAATCTGTGGGTCTGTTGGGGCGGTATGCAAATTGGAGTGGGTCTAGGGTTTCTGGGATAATGGTGTTGATGTGAGCCATGACCATCCTTTCAAAGCACTTCATGGCTACAGACGTGAGTGCTACGTGTCAGTAGTCATTTAGGCAGGTTACCTTAGTGTTCTTGGGCACAGGCACTATGTTGGTCTGCTTAAAACATGTTGGTATTACAGACTCTGACAGGGAGACGTTGAAAATGTCAGTGAAGACACCTGCCAGTTGGTCAGACCATGCTTAGATCTGAGA
>NC_068437.1:5198460-5203751 GCF_023373465.1 Oncorhynchus keta
ATATAATTGGATTGAAATACAATAAAATAAAGTGCAAAAATCTATTAATCAAAAACAACACTTTGTTTAAGGAGAAGTAACATGCAGTGAAAACAAATATTAAACTTTAACTTTTAAACTTGAACTGAGTAAAAACTCTAAATATGTGATTGCACAGTAATGTTCACTTGTTTGAGGTTGAGGGTGATACTTGGTGGTGTCCCATCTTTTCCACAAGTTCATCAATGTTCGGGGTAAGGCTCTGAGCTGAGGAAATCCTCAGAATTGAGTGGAGGTGTTCAGCAGTAAGTCGACTTCTGTGTGATGTTTTGTTCAAGTTCATCAAAGAAAACAGTTGTTCACACAGGTATGTGCTGCCAAACATAGACAACGTTTGAGCAGCCTGGATGCGCAGCTGGGGCATTGTGTCGGGGAGGAAACGGGCGAACTCCGCAGCACCCACTGCCGCATATTTTGCCCTCAGTGCATCATTGCATTGGAGGTCAATCAACTCCATTTGGAGGTTTGGTGGTGAGCTTTCCACGTCAACAGCAAATGGGTTACCGAGCAGTTCCAACCTGCTTTTTTGTGCTTCAAAGTCAGCAAATCGGCGTCGAAAGTCAGCGGCAAGCATACCTATTTTATCAGCCAACTGTGCGCTCGGGAACGCACTGGTAGAGAGCTTCTCTTTCATGGTCTGGCAGCTGGGAAAGTGGCTCAAATTTTCTTTCCGCATCTGCGTCTCCCACAGAGTCAGTTTGGTTTTAAATGCCTTCACTGTACTGTACATATCAGAGATGACACGATCCCGACCCTGCAGCTGCAAGTTCATTGCATTCAGATGACTCGTAATGTCACACAGAAAAGCCATTTCACACAGAAACATTTCGTCTCGGAGTTGTGTTGTGTCTTTCCCTTTGCTGTCCAAGAACAGACAAATCTCCTCACGAAGCTCGAAACATCTTTGAAGCACCTTTCCCTGGCTTAGCCATCGCACCTCTGTGTGATAAGGCAAATCACCATGCTCCGTTTCTAACTCCGTCAGAAATGCCTTGAACTGGCGGTGATTCAAACCTTTGGCTCTGATAAAGTTAACTGTGCGCGTGATGATGCTCATTACATGCTCCATTTTCAAGGCTTTACCGCACAACGCTTCCTGGTGTATGATACAATGATAAGCTGTCAGCTCACCTGTCGCGTTTTCCTCTTGCATCTTTTCCCGTATCTTCGCCACCAGTCCGCTCCTGTGTCCACACATCGCAGGTGCTCCGTCGGTTGTCAAACCCACGAGTTTTTCCCAAGGCAGCTCCATCTCATTTACACATCTTGACACCTCTTCATACAAATCATGCCCCGTAGTTGTGCCATGCATAGGACGTAAAGCCAAAAACTCCTCTGTCACGCTTAGGCTGGAGTCCACTCCGCGGATGAAAATTGACAACTGGGCAATGTCAGAAATGTCGGTGCTCTCATCCACAGCCAAGGAATATGCAATGAAATCTTTTCCCTTTTTCACAAGCTGCTCTTTTAGATTGATGGACAACTGGTCTACTCTCTCGGCAATGGTGTTTCTGCTCAGACTCACATTTAAAAAGAGTTGCCTTTTTCTGGGCAAACTTCGTCACAAACTTTAATCATGCAGTTTTTGATGAAATCCCCCTCCGTAAATGGCCGGGCTGATTTAGCGATCTCTTCTGCCAAAATAAAACTGGCCTTGACAGCAGCCTGGCCTTGTGATTTGGCTTTTGAACAGAGCCTGTCGAGATTTGAGGCCTCGTTTTAATTCCTCTGCCTTTTGTAGCCTTTGTTCCATGTCCATATTCTTGTTTTTGTCCGCGTGTTTCGTTTCATAATGTCGTCTCAGATTATACTCTTTCAGTACCGCCACACTTTCTCCACACAGAAGACACACAGGTTTTCCAGCTACCTCCGTGAACAAATACTCCGACTCCCACCTTGTTTGAAACCCCGGTTCTCAGTGTCCACCTTCCGTTTTGCCATTTTTGATGGGTATCTGAAAGTTAATTTTACTGTGATGCTGACAACTGCTGTGCCAATAAATATTGAAATGAAGCAGCCTACTGCTCGGTGCGTCACCGTTGCATTGTGGGAAATGTAGTATTGGTGCGTGTAAAAGATCTGCGGGCTGCCGGCTTGCTGCGGTCTGCGGGCCGGTTCTAATAATAAATCAAGATCATCCCAGGGGCCGTAAAAACCTTCTCGCGGGCCGGATGTGGCCCGCGGGCCTTGACTCTGACATATGTGGCTTAAGGTCAGGTCCGGAGGATTAGTGAGCTCTGCAGGTTCCCCTCCTTTAGTGGAGCTCTGAGCATAACTTTTTAAATGTTGCTTTGTTCCTCCCTTCTCTTCTATGGACTACTCTTTAAGGTTGTTGATGTGTGAGCTCGGAAATCATGTAGCAAGGGGTCCCGTTATTTAATTAATTAAGGAATTTTACATTTCAATGTATTACTGTACAAAAATATAAATGCAACAGGTAAAGTGTTGGGCCCATGTTTCATGGTGTTGGGCCCATGTTCCATGGTGTTGGGCCCATATTCCCATGTATCGATGGCAATTGGAATGCACAGAAATACCGTGACGAGATCCTGAGGCCCATTGTCGTGAAGTAAAAGATCCCGAAATATACCGTACGCACAAAAAATATTATTTCTGTAAAATTGTAATTTTTTGATGGCAATTTGAGCACAGAGATACCGTGAGAAGATCCCGAGGCCCATGTTTCTCAGCTGCATGATGCAAACGACAGTCACGCCAGACATTGACTGGTTTTCTGATCCACGCCCTACCTTTTAAGGTATCCGTGACCAACAGATGCATATCTGTGTTCCCAGTCATGTGAAATCCATAGATTAGGTCCTGATGCATTTATTTACATTGACTGATTTCCTTGTATGAACTATAACTCCAGTAAACTACAATAATATTGCAACTTGCGTTTATATTTGTGTTCAGTGCACAGCGTCTTCTCTGTCATGACCACTTGTTGTAGTTTTCTCAGCATATTATCAAGCACCCAGTACCAGTAGAGGTGTGTTGGTGTTGCAGCAGGTCAGTCTGTGGAGATCTGAGTGGACTGCTGGACAGAGGTCAGATAAACACAGCTGGCGATCTCCTCTTGATTCATTCAAAAGCACTCTCTCTGCCTTTTCTGTTCTCTCTCTACTGCATCCCTGTCCTGTCTGCTCTGAGAGGAATGGTCCCTCCATGTCCAGATAAATCACATCTCCACATTGTTGTCAATAAATCAACCTCTCTGTCTCTTTTTATGTCTTTGTCCGTCTCTTGTTTTTCACCCATTCTTTCTCTTTGGCTTTTGGTCTTTCCGTCTCTTTGTCTGTTGGACTGCATTTTTGTTTGTCTGTTTAATACCTACTCTCTTTATATTCTCCTCTGCTAAATTATTCCGCTGTTCAGTTACCTCTGGTTCGTAAGCCATTCCTATGGCGAAAAATGTATGGGTTTTCTGATAAACACCAAACGTAAGGTCTGAGATTAAAATCATATCAAAATCGTATTTTTCAGGTGCTCCAAATACTTCAGGTGTAGATCTTTACTGTCAACGCTTGCTTACAAGCCCTTCACCAACAATGCCGTTCAAGAAATAGAGTTAAGAATATATTTACTAAATAAACTAAGGTATAAAAAAGAATATCACTCATAAAATAACACAAGAAATGTACATAACAATAACGAGGCTATATACAGGGGGTACCGGTACCAAGTCAATGTTCGGGGGTACAGGTTAGCCGAGGTAATTTGTGAAGTGACCATGCATAGATAATAAACAAAAACAAGGGGTTCAATGTAAATAGTCCGGGGTATCAGGAATCAAGGTAAGACCCAAGTGCAGACTGTGTGAAGTAACAATGTTCATTGTAACAACAGTGGCAGGCAAACAACAGGTCAAGGCAGACAGGGGTCGATAATCCAGAGTAGAGGTCAAGGTATAGGACGGCAGGCAGGCAGGCTCCGGATAGGCAGAGGTCCAGAGGTGGAACAGAGGTACAGGACGGAGCTCAGGGTCAGGGACAGGCAGAGTGGTCAGGCGGGCAGATACAGGGTCAGGACAGGCAAGGGTTAAAACCAGACGGACGAGGAAAAAAGAGGCTGGGAAAAGACAGGAGCTATATATATATAATAATATATGCCATTTAGCAGGCGCTTTTATCCAAAGCGACTTACAGTCATGTGTGCATACATTCTACGTATGGGTGGTCCCGGGAATCGAACCCACTACCCTGGCGTTACAAGCGCCATGCTCTACCAACTGAGCTACAGAAGGACCCAGGACAGAGCTGACAGGACAGATGCTGGTAAGCTTGACAAACAAGACGAACTGCACAGACAGACAGAAAACACAGGTATAGCCAGAGGATAAGTGAGGAAGATGGGTGACACCTGGAGGGGGTGGAGACAAGCACAAGGACAGGTGAGACAGATCAGGGCGTGACACCGGGTGGCCATTTGATTAGTTGTTCAGCAGTCTTAAAAACCTCTACGGGATCAGTGTCCCTATACCGGGACGGTTGAGCTAACGTGCGCTAATGTGATTAGCATGACGTTGTAATTTACAGCAAACTTTCCAGGACTTGTCTTATATGGGCAGAAAGCTTTAATTCTTGTTAATCTAACGGCACTGTTCAAATTACAGTAGTTATTACAGTGAAACAATACCATGCTAATGTTTTAGAATAGTGCACAACAACAAAAAACTTATCACGGCAACTGGTTTGATACATTCACCTCTGAAGGTAAATAATGTACTCAATTCAGCAATCAGAGATAAAATGTACTTACATTCAGCAATCAGAGATAAAAATGCTCCAGAGATAAAATGAAGCATGGTTTTGTTTGATAAAATACATTTTTATATTCAGAATTAGGAACTGGTGTCTACAGTTTGAACTCCTGCTGTGTCTGGCTCCACACCCACCCCAAAGTTAGTGTATAACCTAATGATCTAGAATGTATGACATTCCTGGGAGTGTGTAAACTTACATTTTGTATTACCATATATTTTTTGCAAATTCTCTATAGTTATGTACTTGTATCAAATGTATCAATTGACCAATTTGGCACATTTGTGCAGACTTGATACAAAATATTGCAGAGAATAGCAATGCTTCACTGGATCAATCTGAAACTTTGCACACACACTGCTGACATATTGTGGCCAAACTAAATAGTGTCGAAACTGACATATTATATTATGTCCTTTCAGCTTGCATTTTAAAGATGATGAAAAAAAAAGAAAACACTTCTTTTGTTTTATCTTTTACCAGGTCTAA
>NC_068437.1:5203851-5208572 GCF_023373465.1 Oncorhynchus keta
CCAGGGTTATTTGGGACATAGACAGTATGGGTGGGGCTGTAGAGGTGTTAGTCAGATGCAAATATGGTCAGGTAACACTAACAGTTCATATTCAACCCGCTTCTTCTAGTAATCCTGTTAATACAGGTGATCCTCTGACATTCTGTCATTCAATAAATACACGACTCAATGCATGCTCTCTCTCTCTCTCTCTCTCTCTCTCTCTCTCTCTCTCTCTTCTCTCTCTCTCTCTCTCTTTCCTCTCCTCTCTCTCTTCTTTGCCTTCCTCTCTCTTCTTTCCCTTCTCTCTCTCTCTCTCTTCTTGTCTCCCTCCTTCTTCTTTGCCTTCCTCTCCCTCTCTCCCTCTTCTTTCCCTTCCTCTCCTCTCTCTCTCTCTCTCTTCTTTCCTTCCTCTCTCTCTCTCTCTCTCTCTCTCTCTCTCTCTCTCTCTCTCTCTCTCTCTCTCTCTCTCTCTCCTCTCCTTTGCCTTCCTCTCTCTCTCTCTCCTCTTCTTTCCTTCCTCTCTCTCTCTCTCTCTCTCTCTCTCTCTCTCTCTCTCTCTACCCTCTCTCTCTCTCTCTCTCTCTCTCTCTCTCTCCTTTTGTCTTCCCTCTCCTCCCTCTTCTTTCCCTTTCCTCTCTCTCTCTCTCTCTCCTCTCTCCTTTGCCTTCCTCTCTCTCTCTTCCATTGTTTCCTCTCTCCGTCTCTTTCCTTCTCTCTCTCTCCTTTGCCTTCCCTCTCTCCGTCTCTTTCCTTCTCTCTCTCTTCTTTAGTCTTCCTCTCTCTCTCTCTTTCCCTCTCTTCTTTTGCCTTCCCTCTCCAATCTCTTTCCTTCTCTCTCTCCTTTGTTTTCCTCTCCTCCCTCTCCTTCCTCTCTCCTCTCTCTCTCTTCCTTCTCTCTCTCTCTCTTCTTTCCCTTCCTCTCTCTCTCTCTCTCTCTCTCTCTCTTCTCTCTTCTCTCTCTCTCTCTCTCTTCTCTCTTTGCCCTCTCTCTCTCTCCTCTTTCTTTCCTTCCCTCTCTCTCTCTCTCTCTCTCTCTCTCTGCTTTGTCTCTCTCTCTCTCTTCCATTGTTTCTCTCTCCGTCTCTTTCCTTCTCTCTCTCCTTTGTCTTTCTCTGTCTCTTTCCTTCTCTCTTCTTTGCCTTCCTCTCTCAATCTTTTCCTTCTTCTCTCTTTCTTTGCCTTCCTCTCTCCGTCTCTTCCTTCTCTCTCTCCTTTGCCTTCCTCTCTCCTGTCTCTTTCCTTCTCTCTCTCCCTTTGTCTTCCTCTCTCTCTCTCTCTCTCTCTCTTCCTTTGTTCCTCTCTCTCTCTTCCATTGTTTCTCTTTCTCTTTCCTTCTCTCTCTATCCTTTGCCTTCCCGCTCTCTCTCTCCAGGTCAGGCGAGACATGGACATGCAGGTGGATCCAGATTCGCGGATATGAAGAGGAGATTGTCCATATGTGTGACTATGATGGCTGTAACAAGGTGTACACAAGAGCTCACACCTCAAAGCCCTGCAGGATACACACAGGTAACACACACATGACCCTGTCCACCCATACTAATCTTTAGCCAATGACTGACCCAGGACCCACATTTTGTAGCCAATGAAGAGACACTTAATGTAGATCCATACTAGAGCTTCATATCTTATTGTTTTACCTAAAGTACTGCCTCCGAATGACATGTTCTCTTATAAATCAATCTGTGGATACAGTAGATACAGTGGATACAGTAGATCGGAATGTCTTGCATTGTTCCCCACGGACACACCAGTATTTCTTTCTGGGTCTGTATGACGTAGGATGTGAAATCTGGGATGTCCCTCTTACCATTTCATTAGCTCTTCCGACTGTCCATCAACTCCTCGCTGAACCCTACATCACAGCCATAGACAAAGCACGTGCCTGCAATCGTTTACATCGTAGCGCAGCAGGAAAGTGGTTTTCATCACGGCAGCACTTTCAGAGATTGATTTATTGGCATTGATCTAAAATAATTTTAAACAAAACACTTTCTGTTTGTCATAGATGGACAATATTAATATGAAATGAAAGGCTAGTTCCTAGCGAGTTCAGGAATGACTAGAGCTCTGTGAGACAACATAGCGATGAGACATTTCGATCAGGAGAGACCTTTAGAAAATTAATAAGGTCTTAGAATCATTTTATCCATTTGATCATGCTATATTTGAAAGCATATGTCATTTCAAGCCTTATTCATACAGTTTTTGTTGAATAGGAAATAAATAATATTTGTATCATATTTGTACTTGAGCTTGTGTCCTCAAAGTGACTACACCTCAGCAATGTATAACTTTTTTACCAGAAGGTGAGTTTTGAAACTTTCTAGGGAGTATGCAGGATTACTAGTTATTGTTTTATGGCCCTCTCAGGATAAATCATTACTAGTTATTGTTTATGGCCCTCTCCAGGATAAATCATTACTAGTTATTGTTTATGGCCTCTCAGGATAAATCATTACTAGTTATTGTTTATGGCCCTCATGATAAATCATTACTAGTTATTTGTTTATGGCCCTCTCAGGATAAATCATTACTAGTTATTGTTTATGGCCCTCTCAGGATAAATCATTACTAGTTATTGTTTATGGCCCTCATGATAAATCATTACTAGTTATTGTTTTATGGCCCTCTCAGTATAAATCATTACTAGTTATTGTTTATGGCCCTCATGATAAATCATTACTAGTTATTGTTTATGGCCCTCTCAGGATAAATCATTACTAGTTGTGTTTATGGCCCTCTCAGGATAAATCATTACTAGTTATTGTTTATGGCCCTCTCAGGATAAATCATTACTGTTATTGTTTATAGCCCTCTCAGGATAAATCATTACTAGTTATTGTTTATGGCCCCTCATGATAAATCATTACTAGTTATTGTTTATAGCCCTCTCAGGATAAATCATTACTAGTTATTGTTTATGGCCCTCTCAGGATAAATCATTACTAGTTTATTGTTTATGGCCCTCATGATAAATCATACTGAGTTATTGTTTATGGCCCTCTCAGCAAAATCATTACTAGTTATTGTTTATAGCCCTCATGATAAATCATTACTAGTGTATTGTTTATGGCCCTCTCAGGATAAATCATTACTAGTTATTGTTTATGGCCCTCATGATAAATCATTACATTTACATACATTTACATTTAAGTCATTTAGCAGACAGCTCTTATCCAGAGCGACTTACAAGTTGGTGCATTCACCTTATGCCATCCAGTGGAACAGCCACTTTACAATAGTGCATCTAAATCTTTTAAGGGGGGTGAGAAGGATTACTTTATCCTATCCTAGGTATTCCTTAAAGAGGTGGGGTTTCAGGTGTCTCCGGAAGGTGGTGATTGACTCCGCTGTCCTGGCGTCGTGAGGGAGTTTGTTCCACCATTGGGGAGCCAGAGCAGCGAACAGTTTTGACTGGGCTGAGCGGGAACTGTACTTCCTCAGTGGTAGGGAGGCGAGCAGGCCAGAGGTGGATGAACGCAGTGCCCTTGTTTGGGTGTAGGGCCTGATCAGAGCCTGGAGGTACTGAGGTGCCGTTCCCTCACAGCTCCGTAGGCAAGCACCATGGTCTTGTAGCGGATGCGAGCTTCAACTGGAAGCCAGTGGAGAGAGCGGAGGAGCGGGGTGACGTGAGAGAACTTGGGAAGGTTGAACACCAGACGGGCTGCGGCGTTCTGGATGAGTTGTAGGGGTTTAATGGCACAGGCAGGGAGCCCAGCCAACAGCGAGTTGCAGTAATCCAGACGGGAGATGACAAGTGCCTGGATTAGGACCTGCGCCGCTTCCTGTGTGAGGCAGGGTCGTACTCTGCGGATGTTGTAGAGCATGAACCTACAGGAACGGGCCACCGCCTTGATGTTAGTTGAGAACGACAGGGTGTTGTCCAGGATCACGCCAAGGTTCTTAGCGCTCTGGGAGGAGGACACAATGGAGTTGTCAACCGTGATGGCGAGATCATGGAACGGGCAGTCCTTCCCCGGGAGGAAGAGCAGCTCCGTCTTGCCGAGGTTCAGCTTGAGGTGGTGATCCGTCATCCACACTGATATGTCTGCCAGACATGCAGAGATGCGATTCGCCACCTGGTCATCAGAAGGGGGAAAGGAGAAGATTAATTGTGTGTCGTCTGCATAGCAATGATAGGAGAGACCATGTGAGGTTATGACAGAGCCAAGTGACTTGGTGTATAGCGAGAATAGGAGAGGGCCTAGAACAGAGCCCTGGGGGACACCAGTGGTGAGAGCGCGTGGTGAGGAGACAGATTCTCGCCACGCCACCTGGTAGGAGCGACCTGTCAGGTAGGACGCAATCCAAGCGTGGGCCGCGCCGGAGATGCCCAACTCGGAGAGGGTGGAGAGGAGGATCTGATGGTTCACAGTATCGAAGGCAGCCGATAGGTCTAGAAGGATGAGAGCAGAGGAGAGAGAGTTAGCTTTAGCAGTGCGGAGCGCCTCCGTGATACAGAGAAGAGCAGTCTCAGTTGAATGACTAGTCTTGAAACCTGACTGATTTGGATCAAGAAGGTCATTCTGAGAGAGATAGCGGGAGAGCTGGCCAAGGACGGCACGTTCAAGAGTTTTGGAGAGAAAAGAAAGAAGGGATACTGGTCTGTAGTTGTTGACATCGGAGGGATCGAGTGTAGGTTTTTTCAGAAGGGGTGCAACTCTCGCTCTCTTGAAGACGGAAGGGACGTAGCCAGCGGTCAGGGATGAGTTGATGAGCGAGGTGAGGTAAGGGAG